>NW_025534498.1:0-189762 GCF_020615455.1 Coregonus clupeaformis | reverse complement strand
GGTGGCCAACCATCCTCCAGGAGATTCCAGGAGAGCTACTGGGGGTGCAGGCTTTTGCTCCAGCCCTGCTCGAACGCACCACATTGTAAAAAAATCAGCTGCTCAACAGGACCTTGATAAGCTGACTGGTGTGTTTGAGCAGGGTTGGATCAAAAGCCTGCACATCCAGTAGCTCTCCAGATGGAGAGTTGACGGACCACATGTGTTTTAAACAGTAGCCTATCAGTGCAGTATTTTACTTTGTGGGGGGTTAACTGCCTTGCTCAAGGCCACAACCGCAAGATATACTGTATAATACATGGGATCCGAGACCAGCAGCCTTCCATTGTCAATACCAGTGATCATATTGAATGTTATTTTGTGAATTGGTTCCTTGCATCATACAACATAGTGTTAGAACTTTTTTGTGATGGGTGGGGGACAAGTGACTTGAGCTTTCGGACAAGTAAAACATCTGTCCTACTTGTCCAAAGGACAAGTGGCTAAAAAAGTTAATGTCAAGCCCTGAGAGCGGTATTAAATTGAAATAATTAATCTTGTGGAAGGCGAGGTGCGGATTTCATTGACCTTGTCAACCGAAGTCGCGAATGTGCGACTCCCCATAGTATGTTGTATCTTGTTTCCCTCCTTCAGGGACCAGTAGTTATAGTCATAACGATACGTTTTATCTGCCATGTTTGGAAAGTATTTTGTAACCTCTTCCTGTAGGTGGTTGGCTGGAGGCTAACAGAGGAGACTGGGTGGCCATCTTGGATTCCAAGACCCAGACCGGTGCAGCCGAGGGCCCAGGGGACAGTGTCACTGAGCAGGTCAGGACCAGAGGCGACATAGTGGAGGTCAGTGGATGGGACAGTGTACTCAACTCTGGGCCTGGGATCAACTCTGTTAACCACAACCAGAAACAGGCAATCGAACACAAAACAACAACTGAATTTAGTCTCCACGACAACAGACTGGCTGAGACCAGGCCAAGGCGTAGAATTGGTCTACGGGGACTGGCAGGTGTCCGTATGCGGCTGAAGAGAACAGACTCGGCTAGCGATGCTCCGTCCTGCTCCTATAGTTGTGATTCAGAGAGACTGATTGCACCTCAGGTTACCCCCCTAACAGGTGCTGCCTTCAGCCTGCCTTCTATAGGATCTATCAACTGGAACATGGACCCTGTGACAACACAGACACTTCCTGGCCTTCAGCCTCCTCACAATCTCCTAATGTTAAATCAAACCTCAGACAATGCCAGTGCCTCAACACTAAATGGCTACACAAGCCCATTGACAAATGACAGTAGTAGAGGCAGAATCAGTAAAGTTGGCAGCGCCAAAGAGAAGCGCTTCCCGTGTTCGTTCTCTGGGAAAGCCTTCAGTTTCCCCAAACAGGTGGAGATCCACCAGAGGATGCATACGGGGGAGAAAGCGTTCGGCTGCCACCTGTGCCCGGCCAGTTTCTCCCGATCGTCCAACCTGAAGAGGCACCAGAGGGTCCACACAGGGGAGAAACCCTACAGCTGCCCCCAGTGTGCGAAGAGGTTTTCCCACCAGCACAATATGAAAGTGCACCTGAAGGTCCACACCGGAGATGCCGTTTCGCTGTATGCACTGCAGGAGTAGCCTTATCAGACATATAAGTGTCTAATAATTGGAAGAAATCGTGTCACTTGAGATGTACGCAGGGGATGTCTGGGAACTAGTATTTAGATGAAATATAGTTATCATATGAAGTGTCTTGAGGTAAGAGAGTAATTAACCACATACCCCTCATTAACCCTTTTGTTAACTTGTCATTTGAAACAGGGGATGCATTGCTACTAGCGTTAGCGCAAATACATGCTAGTTCTTCCCGTAGACTTCTAGTCATTGAGCCAACAACTATCCATTTAAAAGCTTGTCTCTGCAAAAAGATATAAATGTACATCATATATTTTGCGGAGGTGGCAAGAATTTAGCAGCCACCGCTGCTAAATGAATATAGAGGAAACACTGAATTCCCCTTTTTTTTAAAACAGCCCATTCCCACAATGGAACCACGTTCAGGAAATGTCATAATTTGTTGGTGGGAAAAAAACGGTGTAAAGCAAAATTATAAACTCTCGGTTTTATCTATTTTGTGTCATGGTGTTAGTCTGTTTGTCTCACTCATACATTTCCACCCACTTAAGCTAAATTATAGAGAACATTTTACATTTTGAAATGTTTACACAGTACCAGTCAAAAGTTTAGACACACCTACTCATTCAAGAGTTTCTTTATTTTTACTATTTACTACATTGTAGAATAATAGTAAAGACATCAAAACTATGAAATAACACATGGAATCATGTAGTAACCAAAAGAGTTAAACAAAACAAAATATATTTGAGATTCTTCAAATAGCCTCCCTTTCCCTTGATGACAGCTTTGCACACTCTTGGCATTCTCTCAATAGCTTCACCTGGAATGCTTTTCCAACAGTCTTGAAGGAGTTCCCACATATGCTGAGCACTTGTTGGCTGATTTTCCTTCACTCTGCGGTCCGACTCATCCCAAACCATCTCAATTCGGTTGAGGTCGGGGGATTGTGGAGGCCAGGTCATCTGATTCAGCACTCCATCACTCTCCTTCTTGGTCAAATAGCCCTTCCACAGCCTGGAGGTGTGTTGGGTCATTGTCCTGTTGAAAAACAAATGATAGCCCCACTAAGCCAAAACCAGATGGGATGGCGTATCGCTGCAGAATGCTGTGGTAGCCATGCTGGTTAAGTGTGCCTTGAATTCTAAATAAATCACAGACAGTGTCACCAGCAAAGCACCCCCACACCATAACATCTCCTCTTCCATGCTTTACGGTGGGAAATACACATGCAGAGATCACCCGTTCACTCACACCACATCTCACAAAGACACGGCGGTTGGAACCAAAAATCTCAAATTTGGACTCCAGACCAAAGGACACATTTCCACCGGTCTAATGTCCATTGCCCAAGCAAGTCTCTTCTTATTATTGGTGTCCTTTTAGTAGTGGTTTCTTTGCAGCAATTCGACCACGAAGGCCTGATTCACACAGTCTCCTCTGAACAGTTGATGTTGAGATGTGTCTATTACTTCAACTCTGTGAAGCATTTATTTGGGCAGGTAACTCTAATGAACTTATAGACTGATTGGCTCAAACGCATTAAGAAGGAAAGAAATTCCACAAATTAACCTAAGGCACACCTGTTACTTAAAATGTATTCCAGGTGACTACCTCATGAAGCTGGCTGAGAGAATGCCAAGAGTGTGCAAAGCTGTCATCAAGGCAAAAGGCGGCTATTTGAAGAATCTCAATATAAAATATATTTTGACTTGTTTAACACTTATTTGGTTACTACATGATTCCATATGTGTTATTTCATAGTTTTGATGTCTTCACTATTAAGAAAAGCCCTTGAATGAGTAGGTGTCCAAACTTTTGACTGGTACTGTATACTTTTGATATAGAAGTTAAAATCCTCTTGAAGTGTTTACCATTATGCTAGCTCAATCTCAATCACCCACTGAGATATGGAGGCTCAAAATGTCCACCCTGTTAGGATTATACACCTAACTGTGGTTAAATGTTGTTAGAAAAGATGGCAAATAAATGACTAATGTCAATATCTATTTGAATTTGAAAAATATATTTTATGTATATTTAGATACATATTTGTTGCAAATTACGAATTACAGTTACATAGCCTAATGTAAGTAATTGTAATGAAATGTGCATATATAATTAGTAATGTAATTTGCTAGCAACAATATCCAAATAATCTATTTTCATGTTTTACAAACTCAGGTTGATGTTTTTAAATTTTATAAAATAAATAGAAAGTGATGTAAACTGATGCACAATATTCATTCTTATTATAGGTGTAATGTTTTTCAACCATTTCATACACTGAACAAAAATATAAACGCAACTTGTTGGTCAAGAGCTGAAATAAAAGATCCCAGAAATGTTCCATACACACAAAAAGCGTATTTCTCTCAAATGTTGTGCACAAATTTGTTTACATCCATGTTAGTGAGCATTTCTCCTTTGCCAAGATTATCCATCCACCTGACAGGTGTGGCATATCAAGAAGCTGATTAAACAGCGTGATCATTACACAGGTGCACCTTGTGCTGGCGACAATAAAAGGCCACTCTAAAATGTACAGTTTTGTCACACAACACAATGCCACAGATGTCTCAAGTTTTGAGGGAGTGTGCAATTGGCATGCTGACTGCAGGAATGTCCACCAGCGCTGTTGCCAGAGAATTGAATGTTCCTTTCTCTACCATAAGCCGCCTCAAACGTCATTTTCGAGAATTTTCCTGTACGTCCAACCGGCCTCACAACCGCAGACTACGTGTATGTGGGCGAGCGATTTGCTGATGTCAATGTTGTGAACAGAGTGCCCTGTGGTGGTGGGGTTATGTTATGGGCAGGCATAAGCTACGGACAACGAACACAATTGATGGCAATTTGAATGCACAGAGGGCTCCTGAGTGGCACAGCGGTCTAAGGCACTGCATCTCAGTGCTTGAGGCGTCACTACAGACCCCCTGGTTCGATTCCAGGCTTTATCACAACCGGCCGTGATTGGAGTCCCATAGGGCGGCGCGCGTCCGGGTTTGGCCGGTGTAGGCCGTCATTGTAAATAAGAATTTGTTCTTAACTGACTTGCCTAGTTAAATAAAGGTAAAGAAAGAAGGGGTCAACTAAACATTCACCCCCCTTCAGACTTCCACATTTTATTGTTACAACCTGGAATTAAAATGGATTTAATTTTTTTAAATTGTCAACAATCTACTCAATACTCTGTCAAAGTGGAAGATTTTTTTTATAAATTTAAAAATTAGATAACTAAAATATACAGTAATCATTGCATAAGTATTCAGCCCCTTTGTTTAGTCAAGCATAAATTAGTTCAGAAGTAAAAATGTCGCTTGACAAATCACAAGTTACAAGGGGATTACATTCTTTTTTTATGACTAACCCTTCCTCTGTCCCCAATACATACAACATATATGTAAGGTCCCCTCAGTCAAGTATTGAATTTCGAAAGCCTCGTAAAGAAGGGCAGTGATTTGGTAGATGGGTAAAAATAACAAATCAGATATTGAATATCTCTTTAAGCATGGTCAAGTTAATAATTATGCTGTGGATTATGTATAAACCCACCCAGACACATCAAATATAGTCATCCTTCTGAACTGAGTTGCAGGACAGGAATAAATGCTCAGGGATGTTACCATGAGGCCATTGGTGATTTTAAAACTCATTGGTGAGTTTAATGGCTGAGATGGGAGAATTGAGGATGGATCAACACTGTAGTAACTCCACAATATTGACCTAAATGACAGAATGAAAAGAAGAATACAAATATTCCAAAACATGCATCTTATATGCAACAAGGCACTAACGTAATACTGTAAAAAAAAAAACACAGGAAAGGAATACATTTTTTGGCCTAAATGCAAAGCCTTATGTTTGGTGCAAATACAACACATGACTGAGTAACTGCCTCCTTATATTCAAGCATGGTGGTGGCTGCATCATGGTATGGATATGCTTGACATCAGCAAAGACTGGGGGTTTTCAGGATTAAAAGAAACAGGATGGAGCTAAGCACAGGCAAAATCCTAGAGGAAAACCTGCTTCAGTCTGACACTCGGAGAGGAATTCACCTTTCAGCAGGACAATAACCCAAAACACAAAGCCAAATCTACACATAAGTTGCTTACCAAGAAGACAGTGAACGTTCCTGAGTGGCGAAGTTACAGTTTTGACTTAAATCTGCTTGAAAATCTAGGGGAAGATTTGTAAATTGCTGTCTAGCCATGATCCCCAACACCATGACAGAGGTTGAATAATTTTAAGAAGAATAATGGGCAAATATTGCACAATAGCCGACAGGTGTGCAAAGCTCTCATGAGACTTACCCAAGAAGACTCACAGCTGTAATCACTACCAAAGGTGTTTCTAACGAGTATTTACTCATGGGGGGTGAATACTTATGTAATCAAGGCATATTAGTGTTTTAATTTTAATTAATCTTTAAACGATGTTAGAATTTTTCTTCCACTTTGACAGAGTATTTTGAATAAATTGTTGACAAAAAATACAATTAAATCAATTGAAATTCCAGGTTGTAACACAATAAAATGGAGAAGTCTAAGGGGGGTGAATACTTATGCAAGGCACTGTATTCTAATAAGACAGATCTATGCAAGAACAAGGACAGTTTAATATATATATATGAAAAATGTATGCACTCACTAACTGTAAGTCGCTCTGGATAAGAGCGTCTGCTAAATGACAAAAAAAAAAATATATATATATATATGTACACCTTACTGAGGTGATGTAGATAGAATAAAGTCATTATTTTCTACTCTATTCTTGCAATCACACTGTTCTTTCTAAACAAGTCTGCTCTTATCTTGAAATATATTGATCATAGGAGATTTGATGTAATATAATAAGCAGCACCGTAATTCAAAGAACAGTACATACATTTTTCATTTAACCACACCTTTTGAGCTATGACGCCAACCAATAAGATCCTTTCTCTTCAATTTAAACGGAAGTGGACAGTAATGATGGGAAGTTCGGCTCTTTTCTGAGAGCCGGCTCTTTTGACTCGGCTCCCAAAGAAGAGCCGGCTCTTTCGACTCCCGAACGGCTCTTTATTTAGGATCTTTTGTAGCCTATATTTTACCTTAACTTTGAAAAAAAATCATGGTTTATGTGTTGAAAACCCTTTTGCTTTCAGTGTTTTTATGAGAGACCTTATAATGCCTAATTCTGTGCATTTATTCTGTGACAAAACCACTCTTACATTTGTTTATTTCAATTAAACTTTTTTATTGCACAAATTAACAATAAACTTCAAACAAATCCACAGAACAGAATCAAAACCAGAACCAAACTCCAGCAAACAGCATTAGTCCTCAGGGCAGGTTGGCATTCAGGAAGATCAGATGCCTCAGCTTGGATGGGCTGATAGGCCTGATACGATTTCGCCTCTCCGTGAGTATCTGCCCTGTTTTGGAGAAGATTCTCTCAGAAGGAACTGATGTGGCAACAATACATAGTCTCCCCTCCATCACATCAGTTGCAGTAGGAGAGGTTATACTTGCACGCATGGGGATGGCAGTAGACGTTACAGCAGCTGTTGTTCTGGTATGAGACACACCAGGATCAGTAGATGGTGAGCTGGCTTGCCCTCTCTCCTCTAACTGCACTGTAGGATGGACAGTTCTTGTATGTCTATGCAGGTTTGTGGTGGAACCTGCTCTTATAGTGACCTTCGTTTTGCAGTGAAGGCACTCTGCTTTCTTGTTCCCAATATCTTTAAACTGCAGCCAGATGCTGCTTCGCTTTCTAGTGTCACTCATAGTTAAACGACACGACAATGCAAGACGCACACACGCTCCTCAGTCCGCTCTGTCTCTCTCTTCACTTGCAGTGGAGTCAAGTGGTGTGTCTGCCCCGCCCCCTCTCTGTTTACACATCCTTAATTCTCACGTGAATGCCGCATGCTGGTCGCCATGCTGGCCAATCATAACAGACCTCTGTGAAAGTGAAACCTAAGCAGCGAATGGGCAAAAAACTGGGAGCCGGCTCTCACTCGATGCGAGCCGGCTCTTCTGATTCACTACAAAGAGCCGGCTCTCAGAGCCGATGCTTGTGCGCATGACCCATCACTAGTGGACAGTGACCATGAACAATTTCCACGTTAGTGTTTTTGTCGTTATTTAGACGTTTATTAACACCATGTAACTCAAAATAGGATTAATTTAACTGCACAGCATCACATTCTTTCCCAAGGCAGTGTTTAATTCGCGTTGGAGACAGGACTTGTTTGATATACGCTATCTACTGTTAGCTAGCTAACAATGGCTAACTGTATGGTTTTTCACACTCAAATAGCCTCCATCATGGAGGTGCTAGCGAATGCAGCCGTGGCAGAGATCTGTAAACTCGTAGACGACGACTATGCAGTGTTTCGTTTGGAAATAACTCAAAGCCTGAAAGAAAACAGCTCATTGCGGAGGAAACTACAGCTACAGGAACTGAAGGTGGCACGGGAGCGCGCACAGAGGACAACGCAAGAGCGCGTTCTCGCCAGTCGTCCCAGTGACGTCAACATCCTCGACCGATACAGAGGAATGGCAAGAGGTACATTTTGCCAGTAGTGGAAAAAGTACCAAATTGTCAAATTCTAACCAGATTCTTAATTTACTGCATTTCCTATTATTTACTAATTGAAAACAATATGATGCATGGAACATAATCAATCAATCTATAAATAGTATATCAATAAGTTATTCAAAGTGTTACCTTACATCCTTGCCAATTCTAGACAGTGACAAAAGTGTACAATATAGCATTGAGCATTGACAGTAGCTAACCTAACCATGTCTTTTCCCCCAATCCGTCTCTGGTGAAGGACAGCTCACTGGAGGCCACAGGAGCTTTGTGAAGCCAGTGGGACACAATACATGGAGAGATGACCAACCAATCACTGTTGATGAGGGAAGTGGAACCTCAACCCAGCACGTTATTGTGATAGAGGTTAGTGTAATAGTATTACATCAAAATTACAGTACATCAAATGTGGCCAGTTTATTTCAGAAAGGCTCCCCTCAGCTATTCACTTGCTTACATGTACATCCTCATTTATTTACCATAGGGGAGCTTGTGAGACTTGAAAAAGAAAAGGAGAGCCGCACACTCTTGGAGCTCAGATCCAATCATTTTATAAAAACGTTTTGACAGACAAGCTCTCTTCATCAGGGTATAATGACAAACACTGCGGGTCACTAGTTTATATAGAGTTTGAAAGGACACGCACAGGTGTCTGTAATCATGGCCGGCTGTGGCTTGATTTTATTGGTTAATTTACAGATATAAATTGAACATATAAAAAAGCATGACTTTATTACATATGATCATAGATATACACTACATGGCCAAAGGTATGTGGACACCTGCTTGTCAGACATCTCATTCCAAAATCATGGGCATTAATATGGAGTTGGTTCCCCCTTTGCTGCTATAACAGCCTCCACTTTTCTGGGAAGGCTTTCCACTAGATGTTGGAACATTGCTGCGGGTACTTGCTTCCATTCAGCCACAAGAGCATTAGTGAGGTTGGGGACTGATGTTGGACGATTAGACCTGGCTCACAGTCGGCGTTCCAGTTAATCCCAAAGGTGTTCGATGGGGTTGAGGTCAGGGATCTGTGCAGGCCAGTCGAGTTCTTCCACACCGATCTTGACAAACCATTTCTGTATGGACCTCGCTTTGTGCATGGGGGCATTGTCATGCTGAAACAGGAAAGGGCCTTCCCCAAACTGTTGCCAAAGTTGGAAGCACAGAATCATCTAGAATGTAATTGTATGCTGTAGCGTTAAGATTTCCCTTCACTGGAACTAAGGGGCCTAGCCCGAACCATGAAAAACAGCCCCAGACCATTACTTTGCAGTTGGCACTATGCATTCGGGCAGGTAGCGTTCTCCTGGCATCCGCCAAACCCAGATTAGTCGGACTGCCAGATGGTAAAGCGTGATTCATCACTCCAGAGAACGCATTTCCACTGCTCCAGAGTCCAATGGCGGCGAGCTTTAGCCGACGCTTGGCATTGTGATCTTAGGATTGTGTGCAGCTACTCTGCCATGGAAACCCATTTCATGAAGCTCCCGACGAACAGTTATTGTGCCGACGTTGCTTCCAGCGGCAGTTTGGAACTCAGTAGTGAGTGTTGCAACCGAGGACAGGCAATTTTTACGCGCAACAGCACTCGCCGTTCCCGTTCTGTGAGCTTGTATGGCCTACCACTTTGCGGCCGAGCCATTGTTGCTCCTAGATGTTTCCACTTCACAATAACAGCACTTAGTTACCCATACGTAAAAATGTATGCACACATGACTGTAAGTCGCTTTGGATAAAAGCGTCTGGTAAATGGCATATTATTATTATTATTATAACTCATGCACCGGTAATAACCTCCTCTCTTCTTGTGTCAGTCTGCAGATGCAGAGGCTGGAGGTCCTGGGGTCAAGCAGGAGAGGTCTGAAGGAGAGGAGGACCCACGACGCAGCAGAGACATCCAGACTGGAGTGACTGTAGCGTCCCATGTAGCCACAGAGGTCCCCACCACCACCTCCACCACCACAGCGCCGCCCAGGACCCGACGTAGCATCACGGAGGTCAGTGGAAAGCCGAACGCATTCCTCAAGTCAGAGACAGACACGGAGACTTTAACTGTAACACACAGGCTCTTACACACAGGATCTGACCACAGATCAGACCCAGAGAGACTAGGGCTGGGGAGACTGGGCTGTCCTTCTGCTCCCGGGTCAGAGTATTTACCGATATTTTACAAGACCCAGAGGACGGTTAATTCCCTTGGAGAGGGTGATGGTGACACGGTAGACACTAGCGTTGATGATCCGTGTTGTTCTTACGCTACAGAGATGGACCCTGGCAACATATCCTTTGGTTTAGAGACACAGACTGATCCGTCTAGAGGGGACTGGAAGCAGTACAGTAGTAGTGTATACTCTGAAGGGTGCCTAGATAAGAAAGGAGAGGTTCTAGTCATAGACGAAGTGACTGTGAAACTGGAGGGCAACGTTCCTCTGACATTGACTGCAGACAAGACTCACTTAGGAGACGGACACTCACAAGGTAGAGAATTCTTAGACTACAGGGAAAGCTTAGAGACAAATCCAAATGTTGCGACCCAGTCCCCTTTACACATTCTCAGGGATTGCAACCCAGTGTCCACGTCGATGGGGCCTTCCGATTCACACAATCAAGTATTGAACTCAAAGGACCAAAGGGCCAAGGGGAGGGGAGGGGGAGCAACATCAGGCAATAGTAAAGAGAAACGGTTCCTCTGCATGTTCTGTAACAAAGGCTTCAGCTGCCTCCAGAACGTAGAGACCCACCAGAGGGTCCACACAGGGGTGAAACCATTCAGCTGTACCCAGTGTCACATGCGCTTCGCCCAGGCTGGCAACCTGAAGATCCACCAGAGGGTCCACACAGGGGTGAAACCCTTCAGCTGTACCCAGTGTCATATGCACTTCTCCCATTCGTCTAGCCTGAAGAGGCACCAGAGGATCCACGCAGGCGAGAAATCCTACAGCTGCCCGTAGTGTGAGAAGAGGTTCTCCCACCAGTACCCAATGAAAATGCACCTGAAGGTCCACAAGGGAGAAAGGCCGTTCGCCTGTATGCACTGTGGGAAGAAATTCTCAGAGAGGAGCTACCTCAGGATACACCAGCTGAAAAACCATTCACTCTATAACATAGAAAGTAACCATTCCACTCTATAGCTTCTGACATTTAGATCAAACCCTGCATTAAAGTCAGATAGATTTTCATTATTGTCAGAAGAAAAGATCCACAGATGCATTTGGAATAACATGAGTAACAGATTTCAGTGTTGAATATTCCTGGGTAGAATATTGCATCCAGACGTGTGCTATATAAGGCATATATAAGCCGAAAAAGTATGTTACATATTGTGTTTGTACTGTGTAGGCTATATGATGTTCACAAATGCCTATTTAATTACTTCAATTCAACTACAGTGCCTTCAGAAAGTATTCACACCCCTTGACTTTTTTAACATTTTGTTGTGTTAGACTGAATTTAAAATGGATAAAATTGAGATTTTGTGTCACTGGCCTACACACAATACTCCATAATGTCAAAATGGAATTAAGTTTTTAGAATTTTTAACAAATTAATTTAAAATGAAAAGCTGAAATGTCTTGATTCAATACGTATTCAACCCCTTTCTTATGGCAAGCCTAAATACGTACAGGAGTAAAACTTTTCTTAACAAGTGACATAAGTTGCATAGACTCACTCTGTGTGCAATAATAGTGTTTAAAATGATAATTTGAATACCTCTTCTCTGTTCCCTATACAATTATCTGTAAGTTCCCTCAATCGAGCAATGCATTTCAAACGCCGATTCAACCACAAAGACCAGGGAGGTTGTCCAATGCCTCGCAAAGAAGGTCACCTATTGGTAAATAAAAAATAAAATAAAAAAAGTAGACATTGAATATCCCTTTGAGCATGAGGAAGTTATTAATTACACTTTGGATGGTGTATCAATACACCCAGTCACTGCAGGCGTCCTTCCTAACGCAGTTGCCGGAGAGGAAGGAAACCGCTCAGGGATTTCACCATGAGGCCAATGGTGACTTGAATACATTTATAGTTTAATTGCTGTGATAGGAGAACACGAAGGATGGATCAACAACATTGGAGTTACTCCACAATACTAACCTAAATGACACAGTAAAAAGAAGAAAGCCTGTACAAAATACAAATATTCGAAAACATGCATCCTGTTTGCAGTAATGCACTAAATTAAACTGCCAATTTTTATAAAAACGTTATGTCCTGTATACAAAGCGTTATATTTGGGGCTAATCCATCAACATCATGAATACCTACCACTCTTCATATTTTCAAGCATGGTGGTGGCTGCATGATGTTATGGGCATGCTTGTAAACCTGTTTCAGTCTGCTTTCCAACAGACACTGGGAGACAAATTCACCTTTCAGCAGGACAATAACCTAAAACACAAGGCCAAATATACACTGGAGTTGCTTACCAAGACGACATCGAATGTTCCTGAGTGGCCTAGTTACATTTACATTACATTACATTACATTTTAGTCATTTAGCAGACGCTCTTATCCAGAGCGACTTACAGGAGCAATTAGGGTTAAGTGCCTTGCTTAAGGGCACATCGACAGATTTTTCACCTAGTCTGCTCGGGGATTAGAACCAGCGACCTTTCGGTTACTGGCACAACGCTCTTACCCACTAAGCTACCTGCCGCCCCAGGTAGCTTACCCACTGTACCTGCCGCCGTTACAGTTTTGACTTAAATCTATGGCAAGACTTGAAAATGCCTGTCTAGCAATTAAGTGTTAATGCCCTCGAAGCCGGTGTTTGGAGGATATATTGGCACGTGTGTTCGCAAACCGTGCCAATATATCCTCTAAAAACCGGCTTTGAGGGAATTATCAGTTTTATACAACGGGATTACCATATTCAAATAATGATTTACATACTCATTAAAAATGTTATTTTCACGAATTTATTCATACTATTTCATCTTTCCACAATATATAGTCCCGACACAAATCTAGGGTTGCTACCCAAGCCGGCTGGTCGTTCGTTCTATCGATTTGGTTGCCAGAGTCGCGACCCAGTCGTTAAGACTTTTTGTTCTGTATCTATGGACTGGCTGGCAACGTTCTCATCCCTTGCTTGCTAGCTAGCCAACTACGGCTAAGTTACAGTCACGTCAGCCAGAATAACAACAAAGTAGGTGCATTTGCTGTTTTTTTGTGACATTTATTTGGATACATCCATAACAATGAGCTAATGATGCGCAATTTCACCTGGCATAGAAAATGTGCTGTCTCGTCAGGACACTTGTTCAGAGGAGCTAGCCAACAACACAGCTAACACAATCACTTCAAACTGAAGCTGGAAAGACTGCAAACTAGCTGCACTTCGTTTCGTTTGACCTGTTTTCTCTTGACATTTCTTTGTATATATCTATAAAAATGATGCTGATTCATGATTTCAACTGGCTGAGTAAAGCTAGCTGCCTGCCTGCCTGTCGGTCTCATCCTGACCCCTACACGTTCATTACTATGGGACAGCTGGAGATCGAATTTCAATACTGAAACAATGTTGCAATTATCAGAGAGACAGACAGCAAGGTTTATACAAATCTCCACTATTGAAAACCTATTGCTAGTCTAAACGAAATGGGAGATAATGTCTAGATGCTTTTTACAGTGGAGATCAAGTTTATAAATTGTCTGGCTGGGCTGATGAGACAGTGGATTGCTCAGCGAGATGGAACAGAGTAAATAGGCATTTCAACGTCATAGTTTTAGCCGGTGGTACCTTGTGGAATAGACACTGTCTGGAATGCGGTTTTAACCAATCAGCATCCAGGATTAGACCCACCCGTTGTATAATGATCAACAACCAACTTGACAGAGCTTGAATACATTTTTTAAGAATAATGTGGAAGTATTGTACAGTCCAGGTGTGCAAAGCTCTTAGACTTACTCAGAAAGACTCACAGCTGTAATGATTTTAACATGTATTGACTCAGGGATGTGAATACTTATGTAAATTAGATCTGTATTTCATTTTCAATAAGTTAGCAAACATTTCTAAAAACATGTTTTCACTTTGTCATTATGGGGTATAGTGTTGTCACGATACCAGAATTTTGACTTCGATACCGATACCAGGTTTAGTGTCACACTACTCTATACTGTCACGATACTTGATACAAAAACAATACCACAAAAAAAGGCGTATTTTCCAAAGTCACAGAATGGCACTTGATCCAGACAGATGAACTAAGATACTGCTCTGTTCAATGGTTGGGCATCTTTTGAGTTCAATATCATTCCATTTTAACATTTTTATGTCAATTTTTTTAGAGACAGCCATGTATGCATTAATTAAATCAATTATATTCAAATTGACTTTGTTTTTACCACTCTAACTACAGAACAACATAATGGTAATCATTTATTTGAATGGTAAATCTGTATTGATACACTGGGTAAATCAAGATGTAGCCTAGGTCTATTTACGATACAGGTGAATACATATACAATAGGAGTGTATGCATGCATTGAGTAATTGAGCTTGTTTTAGCTGATTTCATGGGGCTACGGACAACAAAAAATCCCTTCCAGTTAGGACTTATTTAATTGGCAACTGCTAAAATAACATTATTTTATTGTACTGATTAACAACATTTGGATAGAAGAAGCAATCTCTTCTTTTATAAAATTGTGCACTGTCTCTAAGAAATTGTCATTCGCAATGCAGAATGTGGCTGTGGAATTTGAGTTTGTGGCTGTGGAATCGAGTGGAAACCAGATGGGAGGCGAAGGAAGGAAGACAAAGTTAATTTGTTTTTGTTGGCGAGGGAGACTAAGTGAATTAATAACGTTTTTGGTGATGATCATCTTTGAAATCAGCATAGAACTAGGGTGGTGAATTCAGCTGTAAGCTAGCAAGGAAAGTTAGCCTAATTAAAGCTGGAAGCTACCTTGTCTAAACATCAGATTGTTACCATGGTTACTCCATGGCTTATCAGTCAGAATGTTGAATAAAATGATATTTACTTACTTTACTGGTTGTAGATGCTGTTGGTCCTTTTGGCGGTGCTGGTAGGCTCGGCCACTTGTATTTTCAATCTCTTAACCTGATGCACAATATGTCAACAATAGCTGAATGTAACCGAACATAGTCCACCGACGCACCTTTTCCTCGCAATCAGCTGTGGTTCGGTTAGGCTCGGCCATATTGTGCAAGTGTTTGTCATGTGCAAATTGCATCTTTATTGAAAATAAAAACCGGAAATACCAACCATAGACCAGCGTACTGAAAGTCGAGCTAATAACTCTTCCCTGTGGATATTTTGTCTCAGATTACCTCCTACATAGGGACAAAATCAGGTAAAGTAAGTTAAATAAATGATATACGTTTATTCAACATTCTGACTTTTGTGATGGTACTGTTCAGGAATGCTGAACCTACATGTTAGAAACGAGTGTGTAAGTATTGCATTGTAAAAGTGTTCTAGCCTGTATGGACATTGTTTTGCAAACAGTAATTTAGAGTTTCAACATTTCTACATGCAGTGTTGCATTATTCAAGTGTGTTAACTTCTGTGCAGCATAAGTGTAGGAGGCTATAATGTGCTATAATGAGGCTGTGCTGACTTGATTCTCTCAATCACGTGAGACACATTTGACAGAAGTAACGGACGTAACAAATTGTAGTGCCGAACAGTTTCTTTTTTTGTGTGTGTCAAGAAAGTACTGAGGTTTCGGTATACCATGCAACACTAATGGGGTATTGTGTATAGATGGGTGAGAAAAAAATCAATTGAATCCATTTTGAATTCAGGCTGTAACACAACAACATGTGGAATAAGTCAAGGGGTGTGAATACTTTCTGAAGGCACTGTATGTGTGGTTTTCATATGGTGTATTTAAAACGTGTTTATGTTTAATAAAACACAAGATGGAACTTTGCGTTCTTGGATTTTCATTGAGACTCTCTTTAGAATACATCACATCTGATCTCATCCTACTCTGCATACACCCACAGCGCTTTATAAGCAATTGTGATCTGTAGCGAGGGGTGGTGTAAACAGAGGATGAGTCAGCTTTTTAAGTTGCAAAAATCAAAATCATGTATTTAATGCTCACAGAATTGCACTCGGCCGGTTCAAGAAAACCAAAGATCCTTTCGATAATCACCTAATTAAATAGTATCTTTAAGCTTGGTTTTGGCTCGCGGCTACAGGAATCTCTCATGCCAGTTCTTCCTCATTTAAGCCGTTCTTTGTCTTTGTCTCTCAATGTCCTCTTCTGTCCTTTTATCCTTTTGTACTTCTATATTTCTCCTTATTTCTTTGTCAGTTCCCCCCCCCCGTCTTTTATACAGGTTACAAACTGAGATTAGGAGCACTCCCTTTAAGAGTGTGCTCCTAATCTCAGCTCGTTACCTGTATAAAAGACACCTGGGAGCCAGAAATCTTTCTGATTGAGAGGGGGTCTGTAGGGGGTCTGTACTCCTGAGTGGCGCAGTGGTCTAAGGCACTGCATCGCAGTGCTAACTGTGCTACTAGAGATCCTGGTTCGAATCCAGGCTCTGTCGCAGCCGGCCGCGACCGGGAGACTCATGGGCGGCGCACAATTGGCCCAGCGTCGTCCAGGGTAGGGGAGGGAATGGCCGGCAGGGATGTAGCTCAGTTGATAGAGCATGGCGTTTGCAACGCCAGGGTTGTGGGTTCGTTTCCCATGGGGGGCCAGTATAAAAAAATAAAATAATGTATTCACTAACTGTAAGTCGCTCTGGATAAGAGCGTCTGCTAAATGACTAAAATGTAATGTAAATGTAATGTAAATGGGTCAAATACTTATTTCCCTCATTAAAATGCAAATCTATTTATAACATTTTTGACATGTGTTTTTCAGGATTTTTTATTTTTGTTTGTTATTCTGTCTCTCACTGTTCAAATAAACCTACCATTAAATTTATAGACTGATAATTTCTTTGTCAGTGGGCAAATGTACAAAATCAGCAGGGGAACAAATACTTTTTTCCCTCACTGTATGTCTGTGTAATCTGTATCACCTGTCTCTTCCAGGAGGAGGAGGGTCCGGAGGTGCTGCTGGTGAAGGTGGAGGGGTGTGAGGAGGGTTTGGGGAACCCTGTGGTGACCATGATCATGGAGGACAACCAGACTACACCTCCTCCTGGACCCAAAGAGGCACCAGCGGAGCAGCACAGGACCACACACAGTCTCACTGAGGTGAGCCCACTGTGAACTACTGTCTGAATGGTATTAGTTCAGGGCCTGCATCCACAAAGCCTCTCAGAGTAGGAGTGCTGATCTACATTTTACATTTTAGTCATTTAGCAGACGCTCTTATCCAGAGCGACTTACAGTTAGAAGGATCAGTTTAGCTTTTTCCATCATAATGAATAGGACTATGTAGACAGGTGGGGACCTGGGCCCGTATCCACAAAGCGTCTCAGAGTAGAAAATTGGTCGTAAGTGCTGAGAATAGAAACATTCTACTCTTATGGGTAAAAATACAATCTATGCACGAAGTCAGATATTTAGGACACCTCATGAGCTGTCCTAACCCGTTAAGAGTTACCAGCAAGAGTCTTGATAATAGAAAAATGCAGCAAGTCGGTGGTTCCTGCGTCACATGCAATTGCTTTGTTCAATTAATGTTTTGATAATGCTTTATGATCAATCCATAAATAATCTAGATCTACATGCAACAGTATCTCTTGTGCCTTTGACAATGATGAGGCCTATTTCACATGATATGCCTAAATACTTATAACAAATAGGCTAATAAATAATTATTTCAATTTTTTAATTACCTACATTGTTATTTCAAGATATCCCTTTGGAGCGCAATATCACGTTGTTAAAGAAAGATGCCTAAATTGGGTCAGGTGATTGTGGAGGCCAGGTCATCTGATGCAGCATTCCATCACTCTCCTTCTTGGTCAAATAGCCCATACACAGCCTGGAGGTGTGTTGGCTAATTGTGCTGTTGAAAAACAAATGATATTCCCACTATGTGCAAACCAGATGGGATGGCATATCGCTGCAGAATGCTGTGGTAGCCATGCTGGTTAAGTGTGCCTTGAATTCTAAATAAATCCCTGACTGTGTCACCAGCAAAGCACCATCACACCTCCTCCTCCATGCTTCACGGTGGGAACCACACATGCGGAGATCATCCGTTCACCTACTCTGCTTCTCACAAAGTCACGGCGGTTGGAACCAAAAATCTCCAATTTGAACCAAAAATCTCCAATTTGGACTCCAGCCCAAAGGACAGATTTCCACCAGTTTAATGTCCATTGCTCGTGTTTCTTGGCCCAAGCAAGTCTGTTCTTATTGGTGTCTTTTAGTAGTGGTTTCTTTGCAGCAATTCGACCATGAAGGCCTGATTCACGCAGTCTCCTCTGAACAGTTGATGTTGAGATGTGTCTGTTACTTGAACTCTGTGAAGCATTTATTTGGCCTGCAATCTGGGGTGCAGTTAACTCGAATGAACTTATCCTCTGCAGCAGAGGTAACTCTGGGTCTTCCTTTGCTGTGGCGGTCCTCATGTGAGCCAGTTTCATAATAGCGCTTGATGGTTTTTGCGACTGCACTTGAAGAAACTTTCAAAGTTCTTGAAATTTTCCGGATTGACTGACCTTCATGTCGTAATGATGGACTGTCGTTTCTCTTTGCTTATTTGAGCTGTTCTTGCCATAATATGGACTTGGTCTTTTACCAAATAGGGCTATCTTCTGTATACCACCCCTAACTTGTCACAACTCAACTGATTGGCTCAAACGCATTATGAAGGAAAGAAATTCCACAAATTAACTTTTAACAAGGCACACCTGTTAATTTAAATGCATTCCAGGTGACTACCTCATAAAGCTGGTTGAGAGAATGCCAAGAGTGTGCAAAGCTGTCATCAAGGCAAAAGGTGGCTACTTTGAAGAATCTCAAATATATCAAGTATATTTTGATTTGTTTAACACTTTTTTGGTTACTACATGATTCCATATGTGTTATTTCATAGTTTTGATGTCTTCACTATTAGTGGTCCTCTGTAGCTCAGCTGGTAGAGCACGGCGCTTGTAACGCCAAGGTAGTGGGTTCGATCCCCGGGACCACCCATACACAAAAAAAAATAAAAAAAAATGTATGCACGCATGACTGTAAGTCGCTTTGGATAAAAGCGTCTGCTAAATGGCATATTATTATTATTATTATTATTATTCTACAATGTAGAAAATAGTAAAAATAAAGAAAAACCCGGGAATGAGTAGGTGTGTCCAAACTTTTGACTGGTACTGTAAATGTGTTTGATGAAAATGATAGACCTTTCAAATGTATGCAACATTGTTTGCAACATTATCAGCAAGTGACTTGAGGCCGACTGTGCCAAAGCGATTTAGGAGTTGTTAAACGAGTGTTGATATAACGGTAATATTGTCAGAATTCTGCTTTTAACAACCTTCAGAATTGGTTAGAAAAAGGTTATGCACGCCAACATATTAGCCGATAATTAAGAGAATTGATCATGTCAGGTGAAATTATACAGTATCAAACGTTTTACCATTGCAACATTAAGATGTACAGTCACATTCTACATGGTTGTCTGAAGCGTGCTATAGAGTTCACAGCTGGTGATGCCTCATTGTGATTGGTTATTCCCCATTATTTGCAACAATGTCAATGGGCCTCATCACTATCTTTCCATTGCAGTACCTCAAACTGTCATGATTACCAGTTTAGATAAACTTTTATGAGTTGACTTTACTCCTGGCTCAGTTTGTCTGGGTAGTGTCTTAACATCATCCTAAAACCTACTCTGAGCTGGGAGTATTTTTTGTCTTAAAAACTGGTTTTAGCAGGATTCCTAGGATATTTTCTGAGGTGCTTTGTGGATACGGGCCCAGGTCTTGATTAATTTTCTCCAAAGTGTGGGACCATGCCTTTGAATTATCAAACCATTTTTAAAGAGCGTCAAGTAATCAAATCAATTAACACGTTTGCATAGTATCAAATCAACTAACATGTTTGCATAGTACTCATAGCAATCCTTCATTGCCTAATCAGAAGATGCTCCATAGCAGGGTGCTCATATCAGATTTCTTGATCCAACATCCTCTCACTCTGTATCTCTTACAGTCAGTAGACATGGAGGATGGGAAGCCTGATCTGCTGCTAGTCAAAGAGGAGACAATAGAAGACGGACCAGAGAGCATTGGTCTGCTGAGTGGACTAAAGATGGGGGAGCAAGGTAAGGGAGAAATACATGTAGCATACATACAGTAATAGATCTTGAATGGAAATAGTGATGCGCCTGGCTATTATTCTTTCTTAATTTTCTTCATTGATAAAATGAAATCAATACCACTTATGTTTACATACAAAAACACAATGTATAACCTTGACCAGGTAATTGACTCAAAACATTTAGGAGTTCCTCTTCAGTTAGTCAACTTTGGTTCAACATACTATGGGGAGTTGAAGGATCTACAATCATGCCTGACAAGGCATTCCTTAAACTATTCCGCTCTTCACCTCGTGAACAGGATTCGAGCTACTAAAACAAACAATTGGGAAAAGAGACTGTCTTACATTGCGCCAACTAAACTGCCACATACTGGTAGAGCGTGCTCACCCCCTGGACGTTGTGTGCCGAAGTTTGTATTTGTTATCATAAGTTTCCTAATCACAAACAATGTTATTCTTCAGTTTGCTGGAGCAATGAGTAAGATGGCTAAGAAAGCGACCGAGACGACGATAGCTAAGCCGGCTCGGGTCGCGATCATTCCCCCAGTCATGCAGTTATAGTATTTCTCTGAAAGGTACTCACGATTTATGTGTAGTTTGTCTCGGCTTGGAACACGCTCAGACGGCCCTTGCTCAGAACAGTCCGTGTGCGCATTGCCACATACTGCATGCAAACTCCCTGGAAAGACATGTAGCATTATTGAGGAAGCTTGGAGTTAGCGATGGCGACTTTCCATTCCCGGATGCCGGCATCTCTGTTGGGAACGAGGTGCAGGAAGCGGAGAGGGACTTGGCTGATGTCGGAACAGGTGGAACTAGCCTCCCAGCAGGGAGATGGTGAGCCGGCTGGTTCGGTCTCCCACGGTGACATACAGGGCCCAGGTTCGGATGACGATTTGGTGTCTCTGTACAGCTCCGGGGGTTTCTCAGGTGACGAAGAGTACTTAGTTCCGGGACAGCCACCTCCTCACACTATGGGAGTAGAGGGGGAATCCCTGGGATCCAACGCATCGTTCATAGAACTGTGCCGCAGGGTGGCTATGCGTTTGGAGGTGAAGTGGGCATGTTTACACCCGCAGCAGAAGTCATCAAGATTCGGTGGGAAGTACCTGCCCCCTGTGGTTGCCACAGTCAAGCACCACCTACCCCTGTTACTGGATTTCGAAGAATTGACGACAACCTGGTCCAACCCGCATTCAGCTAAGCTGATGCTGCATGGGTGTGCCCCCTTCATGGATCTGGAGGGGATGGAGGGGACAGGGCGGGGCGGGTGCACACGCCTCCAGTCTATAGCAAGCTAGCTGGCTACCTCGCCCCGTTGGCTAACAAAGGTGTGGCTAATGCGAATCCTACGCGCCCTAACAAGCATTGTCGCTCAGCTGGATAAGGTGTATTGTGCAGAGGGGGTGGTTGCCTGATCCCCTCAGTAGTGAGTGCATACATTCTCTTACTTTTTCATACTGTTAAGTCTGACTTCATTCTGCACATGTTCCGGTGCATTGGTCTGGCCCTCGGGAAGAGCAGGGGAGCTACTGTGGTGGCACTGCGTCATCTTTGGCTGACGCTTTCGAAGGTGCCGCGATGAGCCTATTTCTCCTACGGCCAGAAAGAAAGGAGGAAGAGGCACTGAACGCTTTTCTTCCTTTGGGGTTGCCAGGCCGGGCCCAGCACCAGGTCGGACCTGCCTGATTCCCAGGCGCAACGGCAGTCTTCCTGGCACAAGTTCCGCCCCGCTTCCAGGAGCGAGGTGAGAGATGGTCCTGCTATGGAGCGGAGTAGGAGACTGCCCCCGCGCACTTAGCTCGGGGATGGGAGATGGCACGGGATCGGGTCCTCCCTTGCCAGCCGCCCCAAACACCCGTTGTGACAACAGTAACCCCAAGTGGCACGGCCAATCGGGGTACATCACGGATGGCCAAAGCCCTCGAGCCCAGAGTGGACCGGGCTTCAGGCAAACGTTTGCACCTAAACACATTGTTTCAACCCCATTGTTTGCGGGTTTCAAGAGTGTTGTATATTCCACATGTGAGTTCAATAAAACATGTCCCTCCTCCACATTCAGACACAAGTTTGTTGAGAGTGGTGAAGGGAAAAAAATACATTTCTCCCAGGCCACGACTGGGGTCGACATGCCCCCTCAAATGGCACTTTACAGGAGACTCGCTGCCTGCTCCAACCAATGGGCGCGCATGCGCTGTGTCGCCCTTGGTCATCCGAATAGTGACGTTGGGGTACAGGCTACAATTCGTTGTTCCCCTGGCCTCAGCGCCAATATTAAGGCAATACGAGTGGTTCCTCTG
Organism: Coregonus clupeaformis; assembly: GCF_020615455.1. Taxonomy (NCBI): domain Eukaryota; kingdom Metazoa; phylum Chordata; class Actinopteri; order Salmoniformes; family Salmonidae; genus Coregonus; species Coregonus clupeaformis. The sequence continues at coordinate 167,052 of NW_025534498.1, read as the reverse complement.
TCGGAAGCCCAGGACTGCTGGTACAGTCGGTGTTTCCTGGTTCCAAAATTCTCACAAACCAGCGGCTATTATGGTCTGTGTGTCCCGCGATTGAATGTTCTGTTGTATTTGCCTGAGTTGAGTACGGAAGCCGATTTCATATTGACCCTCCGCCGGGCACTGGCCCAGTGGAGGGATCCCTGGCTACTGTCGCAAGGGGTTCTCATGCGCCAGGTGTTGTCCCGCAAGGTGGTCACAGCATGAGTGGAGACTACAGGACCGACGTAGATCTTTACGCATCGTGAGAAAATGCTTAGTGTCGACTATCTCTCGATGAGGGACCCGAGTGCCCCGTTGGGACAGACGCTCTGGCACACCAGTGGCATCGGACCCTCCATTACATGTTTCCGCCAGTGGTTCTGATTCAGCCCACGTTGGTAAGGGTGCGCCGGGAGGGATCTGTTGTCCCAGGCACGCTTGGCCAGAGACTTGGTTCCTATGGGCCTGGCCCCTGAGAGGGCCAATCTGATATCTAGAGGTTTACCGCCGAATGTTATTGCTACCATTCAGTCTGCAAGGGCACCTTCCACGAGAGGTCTGAATGCGTATAAGTGGCAAGTGTTTGAGCTCTGATACCAAGATAGCGTAGCAGTGCGGTCGTGTTCTCTTGTGTGTCCATGTAAATAGCCTGTTTTAATTTTGATTTTTTTATTTTACGTATATATTTCCCTATCACACTTTTCATCCTTCTACTAAATATACTTTCCTGCAACCCACCTCACTCAATGTGGAACGGATTCTATTATTTACTCACCTTTATCTAGAATCTCCAGTTGAAACTAGCCAGCCAGCTAACTAGCGACCTAGCTACTTGCTATTAGCCACCGTTAGCAGTTTTCACCCAGAACATCGGATTTTCTGCCGGAATCACTGAATCACTGGACCTTTTAACTCTGGATAATCGCAACTAGCTAGCTGCAACGAAATGAACGTTGTTGTTGGCTAATCAGCCTTGAGCTAGCCTTGAGTCAAGCACATCTCCCGGCTATCTACCTCTCTGTCAACCGGACGGGACCTCCTAGAGTCGACACGGAGCCCTGCCGATCCATCACGACTGGTCTGCCGACGCAATCGTCTGTGGTTTCAACAGGCTTCCCGTTGCGACGACCACGAAGATCCATCTGCTAGCCCCGGCCCGCTAGCACACGCAAACTACAACCGTGCTTCCTGCTCGCTGTGCTGAAGCACCAATTTGAACTACTCTCGGATTCACATATTGTTGTTCACTGGACCTTATGATCACTCAGATGCACAGTTGATGCCTGCTGGACTGTTCCTTTACACGGTACCCTGTCCTGTTTATTCTGTTTAGCCTCAGCCCAAACTTTATCGCCATTACCAGTTGTTGTCTTAGCTCTCTCCTATAACACCTGTGATTGCTTTATGCCTCTCTCCCATGTCAATATGCTTTGCCTATTGCTGTTCCAGTTAGTTCTTATTATACAATTTCACTGTAGAACCCCAAGTCCCTCTCAAACTGCCTCAAATCGTTCCTTTGTTCCACCCCCCATACACGCCGAGACCGGCTCAATCGGTGCCTCCAGTGATGCTATCTCTTTCATTGTTACCCAACGCTTAGGTTTACCTCCACTGTACTCATATCCTTCCATATCCTTGTCTGTACATAATGCCCTGAATCTTTTCTACAACGTCCGGAAATCTGCCCCCTTTATTCTCTGTACCCAACGCACTAGAAGACCAGTTCTTAAAGCCTTTAGCCGTATCCTTATTCTAGTCCTCCTCTGTTCCTCTGGTGATGTAGAGGCTAACCCAGGCCCTGCAGCCCCTAGTATCACTCCTACTCCACAGGAGCTATCATTTGTTGACTTCTGTAACCGTAAAAGCCTTGGTTTTCTGCACGTTAACATCAGAAGTCTACTTCCTAAGTTTGAGTTATTCACTGCGTTAGCACACTCCGCCAACCTTGACGTTCTAGCGGTGTCTGAATCCTGGCTTAGGAAGGCCACCAAAAATTATGAAATTTCCTTCCCCAACTACAACATTTTCCGTCTAGATAGAACTGCCAAAGGGGGTGGAGTTGCAATCTACTGTAGAGATAGCCTGCAGAGCTCTATCATACTATCCAGGTCTGTGCCCAAACAGTTTGAGCTTCTATTTCTAAAAATCCACCTTTCCAGAAATAAGTCTCTCACTGTTGCAGCTTGCTACAGACCCCCCTCAGCCCCCAGCTGTGCCCTGGACACGATATGTGAATTGATTGCCCCCCATTTATCCTCAGAGTTCGTACTGCTTGGTGACCTAAATTGGGATATGCTTAACACCCCAGCCATCCTACAATCCAAACTAGATGCCCTCAATCTCACACAAATGATCAACGAACCCCAGGTACAACCCTAAATCCGTAAACATGGGTACCCTCATAGATATCATCCTGACTAACTTACCCTCTAAATACACCTCCGCCGTCTTCAACCAGGATCTCAGCGATCACTGCCTTATTGCCTGCGTCCGTAACGGGTCCGCGGTCAAACGACCACCCCTCATCACTGTCAAACGCTCCCTAAAACACTTTAGTGAGCAGGCCTTCCTAATTGACCTGGCCCAGGTATCCTGGATGGATATAGATCTCATTCCGTCAGTAGAGGATGGCTGGTTGTTCTTTAAAAGTAATTTCCTCTCAATCTTAAATAAACATGTCCCATTCAAAAAATACAGAACTAAGAACAGATATAGCCCCTGGTTCTCCTCAGACTTGACTGCCCTTGACCAGCACAAAAACATCCTGTGGCGTACTGCATTAGCATCAAATAGCCCCCGCGATATGCAACTTTTCAGGGAAGTCAAGAACCAATATACACAAGCAGTTAGGAAAGCAAAGGCTAACTTTTTCAAACAGAAATGTGCATCCTGTAGCACTAACTCCAAAAAGTTTTGGGACACTGTAAAGTCCATGGAGAATAAGAGCACCTCCTCCCAGCTGCCCACTGCACTGAGGCTAAGAAACACTATCACCACCGATAAATCTACAATAATCGAGAATTTCAACAAGCATTTTGCTACGGCTGGCCATGCTTTCCACCTGGCTACCACTACCCCGGCCACCAGCTCTGCACCCTCTGCTGCAACTTGCCCATGCCCCCCCCCGCTTCTCCTTCACACAAATTCAGACAGCTGATGTTCTGAAGAGCTGCAAAATCTGGACCCCTACAAATCATCTGGGCTAGACAATCTGGACCCTTTCTTTCTAAAATTAGCAGCCGAAATTGTCGCAACCCCTATTACTAGCCTGTTCAACCTCTCTTTCGTAACGTCTGAGATCCCCAGTGATTGGAAAGCTGCCGTGGTCATCCCCCTCTTCAAAGGGGGTGACACTCTAGATCCAAACTGTTACAGACCTATATCCATCCTGCCCAGCCTTTCGAAAGTTTTTGAAAGCCAAGTTAACAAACAGATCACCGACCATTTCGAATCCCACCGTACCTTCTATGCAATGCAATCCGGTTTCCGAGCTGGTCATGGGTGCACCTCAGCCACGCTTAAGGTCCTAAACGATATTATAACCGTGATCGATAATAGACAGTACTGTGCAGCCGTCTTCATCGACCTGGCCAAGGCTTTCGACTCTGTCAACCACCGCATTCTTATTGGCAGACTAAATAGCCTTGGTTTCTCAAATGACTGCCTCGCCTGGTTCACCAACTACTTCTCAGATAGAGTTCAATGTGTCAAATCGGAGGGCCTGTTGTCTGGACCTATGGCAGTCTCTATGGGGGTGCCACAGGGTTCAATTCTTGGGCCCACTCTTTTCTCCGTGTATATCAATGATGTCGCTCTTGCTGCTGGTGACTCTCAGATCCACCTCTACGCAGACGACACCATTTTGTATACATCTGGCCCTTCGTTGGACACTGTGTTAACAAACCTCCAAACGAGCTTCAATGCCATACAACACTCCTTCAGTAGCCTCCAACTGCTCTTAAACACTAGTAAAACTAAATGCATGCTCTTCAATCGAACGCTGCTGGCACCCGCCCACCCGACTAGAATCACTACTCTCGACAGGTCTGACCTAGAGTATGTGGACAACTACAAATACCTAGGTGTCTGGTTAGACTGTAAACTCTCCTTCCAGACTCACATTAAGAATCTCCAATCCAAAGTTAAATCTAGAATCGGTTTCCTATTTCGCAACAAAGCCTCCTTCGCTCATGCTGCCAAACATGCCCTTGTAAAACTGACTATCCTACCGATCCTTGACTTCAGCAATGTCATTTACAAAATAGCCTCCAACACTCTACTCAGCAAATTGGATGTAGTCTATCACAGTGCCATCCGTTTTGTCACCAAAGCCCCATATTCTACCCACCACTGTGACCTGTACGCTCCTGTTGGCTGGTCCTCACTACATGTTCGTCGCCAAACCCACTGGCTCCAGGCCATCTATAAATCACTGCTAGGCAAATCCCTGCCTTATCTTAGGTCACTGGTCACCATAGCAACACCCACCCGTAGTATGCGCTCCAGCAGGTATATCTCACTGGTCATCCCCAAAGTCAACACCTCCTTTGGCCGCCATTCCTTCCAGTTCTCTGCTGCCAATGACTGGAACAAATTACAAAAATCTCTGAAGCTGGAGAGACTTATGTCCCTCACTAACTTTAAGCATCAGTTGTCAGAGCACCTTACCGATCACTGCACCTGTACACAGCCCATCTGAAATTAGCCCACCCAACTACCTCATTCCCATATTGTTCTTTATTTTGCTCATTTGCACCCCAGTATCTCTATTTGCACATCATCTCTTGCACATATATCATTCCAGTGTTAATACTAATTGTAATTATTTTGCACTATAGCCTATTTATTGCCTTACCTCCATAACTTGCTACATTTGTACACACTGTATATATATTTTCTGTTGTATTTTTGACTTTATGTTTTGTTTTACCCCATATGTAACTCTGTGTTGTTGTTTTTATCGCACTGCTTTGCTTTATCTTGGCCAGGTCGCAGTTGTAAATGAGAACTTGTTCTCAACTGGCTTACCTGGTTAAATAAAGGTGAAATATAAAAATAAATAAAGGACTTGTTCCTTTTTAGTGCTTTGTGAGGGACATCCTTATGTTCCAACAGGAGGTTTTCGAGCAGGGGCGGCATTCTCCACGTTAAAAGTGTACATGGCCGCTTTCTCTGTGTGTCATGTGGGAATTGACGGAGCCTCACCGGGGGCCCACCCCCTGGTTGTGTATTTCCTGAAAGGTGTACATCGTCTCAGACCGGTCTCTAAACCTATTTTCCCACATGGGACTTGGCGCTGGTTTTGGAGGCAAAGGGTGCGGCCCTCTTTGAGATCCACCAACTCTTTTGGAGTTGGTGGATCTGAAGATCCTCTCCTACAAAAGGTCCCTGCTCATGGCTTTGGCCTCGGCTAAATGTGTTGGGGTCCTACACGTGTTATCCGTACCTCCTTCCTGTACTCAGTTCACCCCAGGGAACTCTAAGTTGATGTTGCGTCCAAATGCCACCTTCGCCCCAAAAGTCATGGCTATATATTTGTGCTGCGGCGAGTTAGGCATCACCACACACTTGTGATATTTTATTGCTTGGATGTCACTGCTCCCAGTGTAGCCCACAGTGCGCTTACGGCTGGGACAGGGGAAGTAACTAGGTAGTGCGCAGTGTGTGCAATACCCAGACTGCCCCATCTAGCGGGGGTCAGGTCTAGGTGGTCTGTCATGGGCTGTTTCATTTAGTATCCGTTGGGGTCGGCTTGGGGCGTGATTATATTTCCCCATAGTATGTTGTACCGAAGTTGACTGACTGAAAGGGAACGTTAAGACTATAACTATTGTTACCTGAAGGAGGGAAACGAGGTAGAACACCTGTTTGGCCCTGTGCCGCCCGTTCCAGGGCTCGGTGAAAAGCGTTATTAAATTGAAGTAATGAATCCGAGTCTCACGCTTATCACCTGTGAAAGGCGGGGCTTCCAGCGATGCACGGATTTCATTGACCTTGTCAGGCGGGATTGTAGATCTTTCAACCGAATCCCCATAGTATGTTGTACCTTATTTCCCTCCTTCAGGGAAAAGTAGTTATAGTCATAATGTTACGTTTTCTCTGCCATGTTTGTAAAGTCTATTTTGTAAACTCTTCCTGCAGGTGGTTGGCTGGAGGCTAACAGAGAAGACTGGGTGACCATCTTGGATTCCCAGAACGGTGCAGCCAATGACCTAGGGGACAACATCACTGAGCAGGCCAGGACTAGAGGCGACATAGTGGAGGTCAGTGGATGGGACAGCGTCCTCAACTCTGGGCTGGGAATCAACACTGTTAACCAGAAACAAACAGTCGAACATAAAACAACAACTGAACTCCATGATAACAGACTGGCTGAGATCAGGGCGAGGCGTAGAGTTGGTCTGCGCGGACGGGGAGGTGTCCATATGCAGCTAGAGAGAACAGACAATGATTCGGCTAGCGATTCTCCATCCTGCTCCTATAGTTGTGATTCAGAGAGACTGATGGCGCCTCAGGTTACCCCCCCAACAGGTGCTGCCTTCAGCCTGCCTTCTATAGGATCTATCAACTGGAACATGGACCCTGTGACAACACAGACACTCCCTGGCCTTCATCCTCCTCACAATCTCCTTATGTTAAACCAGACCTCAGACAATGCCAGTGCCTCAACACTAAATGGCTACACAAGCCCATTGACACATTACCGTAGTAGAGACGGAATCAGTAAAGGAGGCAGCGCCAAAGAGAAGCGCTTCCCGTGTTCGTTCTGTGGGAAAGCCTTCAGTTTCCCCCAACAGGTGGAGATCCACCAGAGGATACACACGGGGGAGAAACCGCACACGGGGGAGAAACAGTTCGGCTGCCACCTGTGCCGTGCTCGTTTTTCCCGATCGTCCCACCTGAAGAGGCACCAGAGGGTCCACACAGGGGAGAAACCCTACAGCTGCCCCCAGTGTGAGAAGAGATTCTCCCACCAGCACCAGCTAAAGATGCACCTGAAGATCCACACGGGAGAGAGGCCGTTCGCCTGTATACACTGCGAGAAGAGGTTCTCAGAGAGAAGCTACCTCAGGATACACCAGCAGAAAATGCACAGGGACCATGTATAGTAACATGTAATGTAGTACTAGGTAGGTTGTAGTTAATCCTGTTGGTTTTGGATATAGAGGGAACTGGGGAAAGAATGAGTATGATGAGGCAGAGTAGATGAAATGGTGATGGTTGGTGTGATGGTGTCTGTAAAAATGCTTCACTGATGATAAGTGACAACCTTGTCCTGTTGTTTGATGCTGGTGTTTTATAATGGAGGAAGTTATAGTGCCTTAATTCATGTTTACTTGGCAAACTAGTGAAGCTGTGTGTAATCTAATGTTGGACCTTTTCCAAAGTATTCTAAAATTAATTTTATCAAAGCGAGGGTATCAGATTTACAGAAAATGTAAAGTATTACCATAGTGAGAAGTTATTCTAATTGTCACGTATTGTTGTGCAATAAAATTACTTTACTTCACACTATGTGAGTGTATGACCATTTTGTTGAAATTAAAATTGACTTTGTGATGGAAAATGTTTTGTGTGTATGACTGCACAGAGGAAACCACACTATCACTGATAAGCAATTTGGCCAGAACATTGCTCTGGCAACTAGAAGGAGTGATACAATATCTCAGTTTCAAGGTTAGAAGCCTCGTATGGTATAAATCAGTCACATGCAGGAACCAACGCCTATGTGAATAATGTAAATCATGCTTATATGACTTGTTTGTGTAGCAGTATAAAGGGACTGAAAGGTAACGCCCCTTTTCAGAGTTTCATCAGGCTTGTATTGAGTTTGTGAACATCTCCGGCCGTGACAAAGATTGCTTCATTTACTTTGAATTTGAGTCCTTAGTGGTGAATTTCCACGACAACATCATGTTGACTGACTTGGTTATTTTTCTATCATTGCAGGGACTGAGTTTTCCTTATTTCAGTCGAACCAAAACATACTTAATTCTTCAATCAACACATGGATTCTTTTTATAATACACTCCAATGGCTCCATATTGTTCGGTACCTGAATCACAGTGTTAGAGATGGGCTGTGGTTAACATTTTATAATGTCATGTTTCTGTGTGTACAGTAAAGAGTTTCTTATATAAACCTTTATATTCTCTTCTGTACAATTTGTGTTTACAGTCTGCAGTCCATAAGGACCTGCTGATATCCGGTGTTGCTGGCAGGAGAGACTGGACCTCTAAAGCGGCTGGTCACAAACCCTGGCCCCAGATCAGGACCCTGGATCAGGAGCCGTCGCTGTTCCTACCTGAGTTGGAACCGGGACCGAACCACGAGGGACAGAAACTCTGTAGTGGGCAATAATATTTGACGTGTATATACAGTATATATGATATTATAAATACCTCACATGCGACTCGTAATAAGACTAAGCAATTAGCCTATTAAAATGTTCATCTGACTCCATAAGATAAATATAAATATGCAAGAGATTATGTAAACTATGTACAATCAAGTATTATGCGTTTAGCTGACTAAGATCAAGGAATGGTCATGATGGAATTCTAAACAAGTATTACTGAATAACATTGTAAAATGAATGGATTCACATACAATGCATAAAGGTTAAGTTACAAAGCATTAACAAGCTTTACAAGGCATTATTCTAAGCATGGTCAGAGGGTGAGAAAGAAACCATAGCTCATGGGAGAGGGAGAGAAAGAAAGAGTGTAGGTATCTCACCACAGCAAGTCAGGAACATAAGAGAAAGAACAATTCATCTAAGACCCTTTTATAAGCATCTGAGTTGTTTGGATTCAAAAACTGAGTTGTTGACCAATAGTATTACTGTAAAGTTAACCTCCAATCAGATATCAGACCTACAGGATGTAACCTCTGCTTCTCAGAGGTGAGACAATGGGGGTTGGTGAGATCAACACAGAGGAAATTCATGCATACAGTTGATAAGAAGAATCACTTCAGGGGCTGAGCTGCCCTACAACTCCACCACCACACACAACACAACCAGTGGACAGGTGTACTGAACAACCTCCAGTCGTAAATTCAATCAGGGCTCCCGAGTGGCGCAGCGGTCTAAGGCGCTTGAGGCGTTCGATTCCAGGCTGTATCACAACCGGCCGTGATTGGGAGTCCCGTAGGGCGGCGCACAATTGGCCCAGCGTCGTCCCGGTTTGGCCGGTGTAGGCCGTCATTGTAAATAAGAATTTCTTAACTGACTTGCCTAGTTAAATACACTGCTCAAAAAAATAAAGGGAACACTTAAACAACACAATGTAACTCCAAGTCAATCACACTTCTGTGAAATCAAACTGCCCACTTAGGAAGCAACACTGATTGACAATAAATTCCACATGCTGTTGTGCAAATGGAATAGACAACAGATGGAAATTATAGGCAATTAGCAAGACACCCCCAATAAAGGACTGGTTTTGCAGGTGGTGACCACAGACCACTTCTCAGTTCCTATGCTTCCTGGCTGATGTTTTGGTCACTTTTGAATGCTGGCGGTGCTTTCACTCTAGTGGTAGCATGAGAAGGAGTCTACAACCCACAAAAGTGGCTCAGGTAGTGCAGCTCATCCAGGATGGCACATCAATGCGAGCTGTGTCAAGAAGGTTTGCTGTGTCTGTCAGCGTAGTGTCCAGAGCATGGAGGCGCTACCAGGAGACAGGCCAGTACATCAGGAGACGTGGAGGAGGCCGTAGGAGGGCAACAACCCAGCAGCAGGACCGCTACCTCCGCCTTTGTGCAAGCCCTGCAAAATGACCTCCAGCAGGCCACAAATGTGCATGTGTCTACTCAAACGGTCAGAAACAGACTCCATGGGGGTGGTATGAGGGCCCGACGTCCACAGGTGCGGGTTGTGCTTACAGCCCAACACCGTGCAGGACGTTTGGCACTTGCCAGAGAACACCAAGATTGGCAAATTCGCCACTGGCGCCCTGTGCTCTTCACAGATGAAAGCAGGTTCACACTGAGCACATGTGACAGACGTGACAGAGTCTGGAGACGCCGTGGAGAACGTTCTGCTGCCTGCAACATCCTCCAGCATGACCGGTTTGGCGGTGGGTCAGTCATGGTGTGGGGTGGCATTTCTTTGGGGGGCCGCACAGCCCTCCATGTGCTCGCCAGAGGTAGCCTGACTGCCATTAGGTACCGAGATGAGATCCTCAGACCCCTTGTGAGACCATATGCTGGTGCGGTTGGCCCTGGGTTCCTCCTAATGCAAGACAATATATACTAACATCCCCCATCAGGGTGGCCTAGAGGCCCTCAAGTTCTCCCTCAATGAACGTCCCCCTAATGCTCTTCCCAGCACCAATTGTATTGTGGACCTGGCTGAACTGGGGAGTACTATGGCTCCTTATTATGCTAACCTAAACTCAGCAAAAAAATGAAATGTCCCTTTTTCAGGACCCTGTCTTTCAAAGATAATTCGTAAAAATCCAAATAACTTCACAGATCTTCATTGTAAAGGGTTTAAACACTGTTTCCCATGCTTGTTCAATTAACCATAAACAATTAATGAACATGCACCTGTGGAATGGTCGTTAAGACACTAACAGCTTACAGACATTACGCAATTAAGGTCACAGATATGAAAACTTAGGACACTAAAGAGGCCTTTCTAATGACTCTGAAAAACACCAAAAGAAAGATGCCCAAGGTCCCTGCTCATCTGCGTGAACGTGCCTTAGGCATGCTGCCAGGAGGCATGAGGACTGCAGATGTGGCCAGGGCAATAAATTGCAATGTCCGTACTGTGAGACGCCTAAGACAGCACTACAGGGAGACAGGACGGATAGCTGATCGTCCTTGACGTGGCAGATCACGTGCAACAACACCTGCACAGGATCGGTACATCCGAACATCACACCTGCGGGACAGGTACAGGATGGCAACAACAACTGCCCGAATTACACCAGGAACGCACAATTCCTCCATCAGTGCTCAGACTGTCCGCAATAGGCTGAGAGAGGCTGGACTGAGGGCTTGTAGGCCTGTTGTAAGGCAGGTCCTCACCAGACATCACCGGCAACAACGTCGCCTATGGGCACAAACCCACCGTCGTTGGACCAGACAGGACTGGCAAAAAGTGCTCTTCACTGACGAGTCACAGTTTTGTCTAACCAGGGGTGATGATTGGATTCGCGTTTATCGTCAAAGGAATGAGCGTTACACCGAGGCCTGTACTCTGGAGCGGGATCGATTTGGAGGTGGAGGGTCCGTCATGGTCTGGGGCGGTGTGTCACAGCATCATCGGACTGAGCTTGTTGTCATTGCAGGCAATCTCAACGCTGTGCGTTACAGGGAAGACATCCTCCTCCCTCATGTGGTACCCTTCCTGCAAGCTCATCCTGACATGACCCTCCAGCATGACAATGCCACCAGCCATACTGCTCGTTCTGTGCGTGATTTCCTGCAAGACAGGAATGTCAATGTTCTGCCATGGCCAGCGAAGAGCCCGGATCTCAATCCCATTGAGCACGTCTGGGACCTGTTGGATCGGAGGGTGAGGGCTAGGGCCATTCCCCCCAGAAATGTCAGGGAACTTGCAGGTGCTTTGGTGGAAGAGTGGGGTAACATCTCACAGCAAGAACTGGAAAATCTGGTGCAGTCTATGAGGAGGAGATGCACTGCAGTACTTAATGCAGCTGGTGGCCACACCAAATATTGATCCCCCCTTTGTTCAGGGACACATTATTCAATTTATGTTAGTCACATGTCTGTGGAACTTGTTCAGTTTATGTCTCAGTTGTTGAATCTTGTAATGTTCATACAAATATTTACACATGTTAAGTTTGCTGAAAATAAACACAGTTGACAGTGAGAGGACGTCTCTTTTTTTGCTGAGTTTATATATATAGGAATGTTTGAAAAACAGGTGGTGCTGAATCCAGACCGTAACCCTTTTCTCTCCAATATTCTAATTCTGAGATATTTGGATGACATTTTCATGATCTATACAGGGACCCAGGAAGAACTTTTGGAATTCCATGCTTATCTAAACTCTATGAATGAACACCTTCATTTCACCATTAACTATCACCTATCACAAATCAGTTTTCTTGATGTGATGGTTATTAAGGACAAAATCTCCCTCTCTACAGATCTCTATAGGAAACCTACGGACAGGAATACCCTTCTTAGAGGTAACAGCATTCATCCACGTCCACTTATTAAAAGTCTCCCTATAAGTCAATTCAGTCGCATCAGAAGAATATGCAGCTCTGATGCATATCAGAAACAGACCACGGACCTCACACAGAGGTTTAAGGAAAGGGGGTACAAAGACAATTGGGTAAAACATGCCAATGATCATTTTGAAGGACTAACACAGCTGGAAAGCCTTCAACCAAAAGTTTAAGAAAAAGCAGAAGTTGTCCCCTCATGCTTCACCCAATACTCACCATTGGGGAAGGCATTTAAGGACATTATCAGGAAGCACTGGTACATTATTGATACTGACCCACAATTGAAACCCATTTTGAAAAATCCCCTACGTATGGTCTTTCAAAGACCCCCAAACGTGAGAGAGATTGTGGTTCAATCTGATTACCCACCAGAGAAAAGGGAAACGTTCTTGGACAAGGTTCCGGAGGGTAATTATAAATGTGGCCAATGTGCTCAATGCAGCTTCACATACAAATGCAACTAATTTACCCACCCTGCACAGGACAAAGATTTAAGATCAAAAGCCTGATTACCTGCATGTCCACCAATGTTCTTTACATGTTGAAATATCCTCGTGGTCTGTCTTACATAGGTAAATGCCTTAAGACACAGATCTGTGAGCACCGCAGCAATATATGGACAGGTGAGACAAAAAATCTGGTTGCTGTTCATTTTGTACAAGCTGGACATCCTATTAGTTCTCTGAGATACATTGGAATAGAAATGGTCAAGATGTTACGCAGGGGAGGGGACATTGAGAGGAAACTTCTTCAAAGGGAATCTTTCTGGATCCACAGGCTCAACACACTTTCTCCTCTTGGCCTTAACGAGGAGTTTGACTTGAAACCATTTTTATAGTTTCAATATGTCCAAATTGTGTTTGTTTTTTTGTCCTAATTGAACATTACATGAATATTGTATGTATATTACTGCAAATATTGATAACATTCCTTGTATATGATCATATATTTTGATACATTGAATGTTCATATTGTGAACCTATGTTATACATTTTTTACCTCCTGTTTCAGGAAGAGATGTCACTTAGTACTGCCCTTATATATATATAGGACCTTCCACCCCCACCTGGGATATGGATGGCTTATGAAGACCTAAGGGTCGAAACGTTGTTATAAATAAATATCACCTGGGAGCATGAGCAGCACAGTGCAGCGTTTTCCTTTCTGCTTTTCATATGTTCTTCAGCGTTTGTAGCCAACTCCTACTCATTTCAAAAACGTTTAATTCGGTAATTTTATTCCATTGTGCATTGCAGTAGTGAACTGTCACGCTACTTGCCACACATTGAGCCTATTTGTCGCTTTGATTGGCCAACATAAACAACAAGCTATACATGTGAATGCTACCTGTTGGCTACTGGTCTTTTTACGGGGCGCACATAACTACAAAGAAAAGTGTGCAGTTTTACTACATTAATCATTTGAAATGATTGTAAGATGGATGTTTTAATGTTTTATTTTATTTTTGCAAAAATTGTACTCACACAAGTATTCGAATACTATGGATGTTCGAATAACCGTGCACATCCCTAATAATCGTATTTGTGGCCAAAGCATAAATTGGATAAAACACTTCAAAAACCCCATCTTAAACTTTTATCTCAAACTAAGGTTAAAAAAAATGCTTGCTATTTCCTTAAACAGGATGAGCTGGCCAATCAGCAGTCTACTCGTGTGAATATTTTTAACGACCGGTATATGCCCACACCATTCTGTTGTTGGGGTACGCCCACACCATTCCAACACACAAAAGCTGCTTTTTAACATAATAAATTACAATTTTAAGCAGTACCGTATTTCAAAGAACATGACGCATATTTTTTATTTATTTAACCACACCCTTTGAGCTATGACGCCAACCAATAAGATCCTTTCTCTTCAGTGTTAACGGAAGTGAACTGTGACCAAGAACAATTTCCATGTTTGCGGTTTTATTTAGACGTTTATTAACACCCTGGAACTCAGAATATAACTAATGTAACTGCACAGCATCACATACCTACACCAGGTAGTGTTTAATTCGCGTTGGAGACAGGACTTGGTTGATAGATGTTATCTAGGTAACGCTAGCTAGTAACGTTAGCTGCTAACAATGGCTAACTGTATGGTTTTTCACACTCAAATTGCCTCCATCATGGAGATGCTAGCGAATTCAGCCGTGGCAGAGATTTGTAAACTCGTAGACGACGACTATGCTGTGTTTCGTTTGGAAATAACTCAAAGCCAGAAAGAAAACAGGGCATTGCGGAGGAAACTACAGCAAGTGGAACTGAAGGTGGCACGGGAGCGCGCAGAGAGGACAATGCGAGAGCGCGTCCTCGCCAGTCGTCCCAGTAGTGTCAAGATCCTCGACCGATACAGAGGAATGGCAAGAGGTACATTTTGCAGAAGGCGGAGGCTGCGGGGGCTGTCGCCCCGTTACCCTCACCACGTGTTCAGATGCGTTACCCATAATTGGGTCTTGTTCCATTATTGGTGACCCCTGATTACTTGTCTATCTTGCACACATTTTTTTATTTTACCTTCATTTTACCAGGCAGGTCAATTAAGAACGAATTCTTCTTGCACAAAGACACAATATAATATTCTAACGATATTCTTGATTTACTGAATTTCCTATTGTCATACTCAAAAGAATGTGATGCATGGAACATAGTAAATCAATCAATAAATAAATAAATAGTGTATCAAGAAGTTATGAGAAGTGTTTCCTTACATCCTTGCCAATTGAAGACAGTGTACAATATAGCGTTGAGCATTGACAGTACCTAACTTAACCACCCCTTTTTCCCCAATCACTCTCTTAGGTGAAGGACATCTCACTGGAGGCCACAGGAGCTTTGTGAAGCCAGCGGGACACAATGCGTGGAGAGATGACCAACCCTTAGCTATAGATGAGGGGAGTGGAACCTCAACTCAGGAGGTTATCGTGATAGAGGTTAGTGTCATAGTGTGACATACACATTTACAGATCATCAAATGTTGCCCATTTATTTCAGAAAGGCTCCCCTCAGCCAAGCTTTGGGGTCTGGTGGAAGAAATTCTTAGAATTTTAAAAACAATTTTCCTGCAATTCTACACTGTTTATTAACAGGGGGAATCCATATTTATGAACAGAACACAACCATTTTTCTTAGGTTTTGCCACAATAAATTATATTGAAAAAGTGTTTTAATTACTAGATTACTAATCTTCTCCCTTCCCTGAAAATCCCACCCCTAATAATTAATTGACAGATCAGAAACCCTACCAACCCTGTGACTCACAAATATCCTGCTCCTCCCCTGACAATCCCACCCATAGTGACCGATTGACAGGCCAAACTGTCAAGGATAAAGCATGATAATGAAATCGAAAATGGGAGGGAAAATATTGTTTTACTCAATAAGGATTTTAATTTTGTACTTGGTAGGTTAATTAAAAACATTGTTAAATTGCACATTAAGTTTATCTTCTTTTTTGTCACAATGCGATCACAATAATGTAGTACAATTACAAATGTGAACTTTGATTGATCTTTTATGGCAGTGTTATCTGGTAGGGCATTGAACAAGAACTGTCAACTTGAAAATGCAAACTAGAGCTCTCCATCACATGATCGGGTCTTTGTCACAGACTACAAATGAAGACACAACTGCGTGCGTTCTTATCCAATTCCGAGGTGCATGTTGAAGATCTTGGAAGAACTGTCCACATTTACTTTTAGTCAGCCAACAAGATGAGTAGGCCTAACGAACAGCAAAAGCACTAGCCTATGTCAATCTACTATCACCCATAGTACAAAAGTTGACCTATTCTGTGCGAGAAATAAATATTCCAAACAGTCTAGGACAGTTATGGGATGCGATAGATCCAAAATTAATACAACCACTAGCATCAAAAAAGATTTTTTTACACAATGTGGCTGACGCAACAGATCAGAACGTTTAGCTTTAAGTGTTGATAATCTATTAGGCTATTTCTTCACATGATAAGCGCAGCAATGCGCATATGGCAGTAGGCTATAAGCACAAATGATCCATTAGCGGGAAAACACCTTTATCAAAAGTGACCGCAAATGCAATTATGCATGTAATGCTTATATTGTAAAGTTGCATTTTTATGGTGAAAATTATCTTTCCAAAACTTAAAACTCACGCGCTGCTTATGTATGCCAGTTAGGTTCTACACCCATTGTAAAGCAAATTAATGTGCTTAATTTTAAGACGTTATTTGTCCACTTTAGTTGTGATACAAACCTTATCAAAGCATATAGGCCTATGGGCTCGGCTACATGAAGTGTGCGACCTATGATTAGAAAAAGTCGCAGGTGCATCACAAGTGATATGCTAATATTGCCACCCATCAGACTATTTTTGATTTAATCTTGTCTTTACATATATTAAATAATAAACAGAGCATTCGGGAAAGTATTCAGAACCCTTGAATAACAATAAAAATAATATGCCATTTAGCAGACGCTTTTATCCAAAGCGACTTACAGTTATGCATGCATACATTTTGTGTATGGGTGGTCCCGGGGATCGAACCCACTACCTTGGCGTTACAAGCGCCGTGCTCTACCAGCTGAGCTACAGAGGACCACAATCTTTCCACATTTTACATTACACCCTTATTCTAAAATGGATTAAATAAATAAAACATCCTCAGCAATCTACACACAATACCCATAGTGAACAAAGCGAAAACAGGTTTTTATAAATTTTTGCAAATGTTTAAAAAAATTAAAATACATACAGTGGAGAAAAAAAGTATTTAGTCAGCCACCAATTGTGCAAGTTCTCCCACTTAAAAAGATGAGAGAGGCCTGTAATTTTCATCATAGGTACATGTCAACTATGACAGACAAATTGAGAATCCAGAAAATCACATTGTAGGATTTTTAATGAATTTATTTGCAAATTATGGTGGAAAATAAGTATTTGGTCACCTACAAACAAGCAAGATTTCTGGCTCTCACAGACCTGTAACTTCTTCTTTAAGAGGCTCCTCTGTCCTCCACTTGTTACCTGTATTAATGGCACCTGTTTGAACTTGTTATCAGTATAAAAGACACCTGTCCACAACCTCAAACAGTCACACTCCAAACTCCACTATGGCCAAGACCAAAGAGCTGTCAAAGGACACCAGAAACAAAATTGTAGACCTGCACCAGTCTGGGAAGACTGAATCTGCAATAGGTAAGCAGCTTGGTTTGAAGAAATCAACTGTGGGAGCAATTATTAGGAAATGGAAGACATACAAGACCACTGATAATCTCCCTCGATCTGGGGCTCCACGCAAGATCTCACCCCGTGGGGTCAAAATGATCACAAGAACGGTGAGCAAAAATCCCAGAACCACACGGGGGGACCTAGTGAATGACCTGCAGAGAGCTGGGACCAAAGTAACAAAGCCTACCATCAGTAACACACTACGCCGCCAGGGACTCAAATCCTGCATTGCCAGACGTGTCCCCCTGCTTAAGCCAGTACATGTCCAGGCCCATCTGAAGTTTGCTAGAGTGCATTTGGATGATCCAGAAGAGGATTGGGAGAAAGTCATATGGTTAGATGAAACCAAAATATAACTTTTTGGTAAAAACTCAACTCGTCGTGTTTGGAGGACAAAGAATGCTGAGTTGCAGCCAAAGAACACCATACCTACTGTGAAGCATGGGGGTGGAAACATCATGCTTTGGGGCTGTTTTTCTGCAAAGGGACCAGGACGACTGATCCGTGTAAAGGAAAGAATGAATGGGGCCATGTATCGTGAGATTTTGAGTGAAAACCTCCTTCCATCAGCAAGGGCATTGAAGATGAAACGTGGCTGGGTCTTTCAGCATGACAATGATCCCAAACACACCGCCCGGGCAACGAAGGAGTGGCTTCGTAAGAAGCATTTCAAGGTCCTGGAGTGGCCTAGCCAGTCTCCAGATCTCAACCCCATAGAAAATCTTTGGAGGGAGTTGAAAGTCCGTGTTGCCCAGCGACAGCCCCAAAACATCACTGCTCTAGAGGAGATCTGCATGGAGGAATGGGCCAAAATACCAGCAACAGTGTGTGAAAACCTTGTCAAGACTTACAGAAAACGTTTGACCTGTGTCATTGCCAACAAAGGGTATATAACAAAGTATTGAGAAACTTTTGTTATTGACCAAATACTTATTTTCCACCATAATTTGCAAATAAATTCATTAAAAATCCTACAATGTGATTTTCTGGATTTTTTTTCCTCATTTTGTCTGTCATAGTTGACGTGTACCTATGATGAAAATTACAGGCCTCTCTCATCTTTTTAAGTGGGAGAACATGCACAATTGGTGGCTGACTAAATACTTTTTTTCCCCCCCTGTAAGTATTCAGACCCTTTGCTATGAGACTCGAAATTCAGCTCAGGTGCATCCTGTTTCCATCAATCATCCTTGAGATGTTTCTACAACTTGATTGGAGTACACCTGTGGTAAATTCAATTGATTGGACATGATTTGGAAAGGCACACACCTGTCTATGTAAGGTCCCACAGTTGACAGTGCATGTCAGAGCAAAAACCAAGCCATGAGGTCGAAGGAATTGTCCGTAGAGCTCCGAGACAGGATTGTGTCGAGGCACAGATCTGGAGAAGGGTACCAAAAAATGTCTGCAGCATTGAAGGTCCCCATGAACACCGTGGCCTCCATCATTCTTAAATGGAAGAAGTTTGGAACCACCAAGACTCTTCCTAGAGCTGGCCGCCCAGCCAAACTGAGCAATCGGGGGAGAAGGGCCTTGGTCAGGGAGGTGACCAAGAACCCGATGGTCACTCTGACAGAGCTCTAGAGTTCCTCTGTGGAGATGGGAGAGCCTTCCAGAAGGACAACCAACTCTGCCGCACTCCACCAATCAGGCCTTTATGATAGAGTGGCCAGACGGAAGCCACTCCTCAGTGAAAGGCACATGACAGTCCACTTGGAGTTTGCCAAAAGGCACCTAACCAGATTCTCTGGTCTGATGAAACCAAGATTGAACTCTTTGGCCTGAATGCCAAGCGTCATATCTGGTTGAAACCTGGCACCATCCCTATGGTGAAGCATGGGGGTGGCAGGATCATGTTGTGGGGATGTTTTTCAATGGCAGGGACTGGGAGACTAGTCAGGATTGAGGCAAAGATGAACGGAGCAAAGTACAGAGAGATCCTTAATGAAAACCTGCTCCAGAGCGCTCAGGACCTCAGACTGGTGCGAAGTTTCACCCACCTTCCAACAGGACAACGACCCTAAGCACACAGCCAAGACAATGCAGGAGTGGCTTCGGGACAAGTCTCTGAATGTCATTGAGTGGCCCAGCCAGAGCCCAGACTTGAACCCGATCGAACGTCTCTGGAGAGACCTGAAAATAGCTGTGCTGCAACGCTCCCCATCCAACCTGACAGTGCTTGAGAGGATCTGCAGAGAAGAATGGGAGAAACTCCCCATATACAGGTGTGCCAAGCTTATAGCGTCATACCCAAGAAGACTCGAGGCAGTAATCGATGCCAAAGGTGCTTCAACAAAGTGGAAAAAGTAAATGGGTCTGAATACTTTCCGAAGGCACTGTACGTGTGAAATTTGTTTTGATTTAGAATGGACCATTATCATGCACCTGTCTTGAAACCGTGGCAGCTGAATAAATACATGTCATCTATGCACTTAAATAGCGAATGGAGGATGCTTTTCCATTGGTTCATTTTCATGCCAGCCAGGTAGGCTATACTCCTGTTGTAAAGATAAGCAATGTGCTTAATATTAGGAAAGTTTAGAAATAAATATAGTAGGCCTAGCCTATAGAAAGCTGATGGGATCCTCCTCTTTTTAATAGAGGCCATCACATTGTTTTCTCGTGCAATTGCATAGCCTATAGAAATTTTGCATAGCCTATAGAAATGTTGTTCAACATGAGCTCATGGGCTCTCATTAAGTGTTTGATTAGATTTTTGAATAGATTTGCATTGATGTCAGAGTGATTAGAGGGACAACAGAGTGCTGAGTACCAGGCAGTTAACAAGTTTGGTAGGCTACCAATGACCATCAGCAGCATCAGAGCTTGGAGAAGCCTAATTACCGTGACTAAACAGTCCTGTGGAATTTGACTGCCTTCATGACTCGTGACCGCCGGTGTGGCGGTAATACGGTCACCACAACAGCCCTACTTGTGAGACTTCCCTACGACTTTGTTATTCAATTCAATAACCTCTCTTTTTGTCAGTCAGCAGATGCAGAGGCTGCAGGTCCTGGGGTCAAGCAGGAGAGGTCTGAAGGAGAGGAGGACCCACGGCACAGCAGAGACATCCAGACTGGCGCAGCAGCTGGAGTGGCGCCCCCTGTAGCAATGGAGGACATCGCAACTGCCGCCGCGCCCCAGGCCAAGACTCGACACAGCATCACGGAGGTCAGTGGAACGCAGAACGCCGTCAAGTCAGAGTCAGACACAGAGACTTTAACTGTAACACACAGGCTCTTACATACAGGATCTGACCACAGATCAGACCCAGAGGGACTGGGGCTGGGGAGACTGGGCTGTCCTCCTGCTCCTGGCACAGAGTACTTACCGGTATTTCACCAGAGCCAGAAGACTGTTAATTCCTGTGGAAATACTGATGGTGATGCGTTAGACACTAGCGGTGATGATCTGTCTTGTTTTTACACTACAGAGATGGACCCTGGCAACATATCCTTGGGTTTAGAGACACAGACTGATCTGTCTAGAGGGGACTGGAACCGGTACAGTAGTAGTGTATACTCTGAAGGGTGCCTAGATAAGAAAGGGGAGGTTATAGTCGTAGATGAGGTGACTGTGAAAGTGGAGGGCGACGCTCCTCCCACATGGAATGCAGATAGTCACCTAGGAGACGGACACTCACAGGGCAGAGATTTGTTAGATTACAGGGGAAGCTTAGAGACAAATCCAAATGCTGTGACCCACTCACCTTTACACACGTTCTGGGATCGCGACCCAGTGTTGACGTCGATGGCATCTTCTGATTCACACGGCCGCGTCCTTTTCGATCAGGTATTGAACTCAAACGACAGGGCTAGAGCCCAGGCTCAGGGAGGGGGAGCCACATCAGGCAATAGTAAAGAGAAACGGTTCCTCTGCATGTTCTGTAACAAAGGCTTCAGCTGCCCCAAGAAGGTGGAGGTCCACCAGAGGGTCCACACAGGTGTGAAACCCTTCAGCTGTACCCAGTGTCATATGTGCTTCGCCCAGGCTGGCAACCTGAAAAGGCACCAGAGGGTCCACACAGGGGAGAAACCCTACAGCTGCCCACAGTGTGAGAAGAGCTTCTCCCGCCAGCACCAGCTAAAGATGCACCTGAAGGTCCACACAGGAGAGCGGCTGTTTGCCTGTACGCACTGCGGGAAGAGGTTCTCAGAGAGGAGCTACCTCAGGATACACCAGCAGAAAAACCATTCCATTCCATAAAATAGAAAGTAACCATTCCACTCAATAGCTTCTGAGGTTTAGATCAAACCCTGCATTAAAGAGAAAGAATAATTACATTGTTGTCAGCAGAAAAGATCCACAGATGCATTTGGAATAACGAGAATAACAGATTTCAGTGTTGAATATTCCTGGGTAGAATGACCTCCTGAGTGGCGCAGTGGTCTAAGGCACTGCATCGCAGTGCTAACTGTGCCTCTAGAGATCCTTGTTCGAATCCAGGCTCTGTCGCAGCCGGCCGCGACCGGGAGACTCATGGGCGGCGCACAATTGGCCCAGCGTCGTCCAGGGTAGGGGAGGAAATGGCCGGCAGGGATGTAGCTCAGTTGATAGAGCATGGCGTTTGCAACGCCAGGGTTGTGGGTTCAATTCCCAGTATAAAGAAAAGATATATGTATTCACTAACTGTAAGTCGCTCTGGATAAGAGCGTCTGCTAAATGACTAAAATGTAAATGTAAATGTAGAATATTGCATCCAGACATTGTGTGATATACTGTGCAAATATACTGAACAAAAATATAAACGCAACATGTAAAGTGTTGGTGCCATGTTTCATGAGCTGAAATAAAAGATCCCAGAAATGTTACATACGCACAAAATCTTATTTCTCTCAAATGTTGTGCACACATTTGTTTGCATCCCTGTTAATGAGCATTTTTCCTTTGCCAAGATAATCCATTCACTTGTCAGGTGTGTCATATCAAGAAGCTGATTAAACGGCATGATCATTACACATGTGCACCTTGTGCTGGGGACAATAAAAGGCCACTCTAAAATGTGCAGTTTTGTCACAACACAATGCCACAGATGTCTCAAGTTTTGAGGGAGCGTGCAATTGGCATGCTGACTGCAGGAATGTCCACCAGAGCTGTTGCCAGATAATTGAATGTTAATTTTTCTACCATAAGCCGCCTCCAACGTTGTTTTAGAGAATTTGGCAGTACGTCCAACTGGCCTCACAATCGCAGACCACATGTAACCACGCCAGCCCAGGACCTCCACATCCGGCTAATTCACAGGCGGGATCGTCTGAGACCAGCCATCCGGACAGCTGATTCAACTGAGTATTTCTGTCTGTAATAAAGCCCTTTTGTGGGGAGAAACTCATTCTGACTGGCTGGGCCTGGCTCCCCAGTGGGCTGTGACCCTGCCCATTCATGTGAAATCTATAGATTAGGGCATAATGAATTTATTTCAATTGACTGATTTCCTTATATGAACTGTAACTCAGTAAAATCGTTAATTGTTGCAGGGTGCATTTATATTTTTGTTCAGTTTATAAGCAAAAGTCTGTTACATATTGTGTTTGTACTGTGTAGGCTGTATGATGTTCACAAATGCCTATTGCATTACTTCCATTCAACTACTTCATTTTTTTCCCCAAGACACTTTCAATAAGGAAATTATGCAGTTTATCAAGTTCATGCACATTTTTGGTTGAGACGTGTATGTTTTATTTTCATATGGATGTTTAATAAACACAATTGGACTTTTCTAAGATTGAGACTCTCTGTAGTATACATAACATCTGATCTCACCCAACGGCGCTTTAGAACCATTATAGACTTACTAAATATACCCACACACTAACAAACACCTACTGTACACATCAAAATAGTTTAGTCAGGTTTGTCTGATGATGACTTTTGACTTATCATAGCTGACTCATATTTACCCACAACATCATATTTATGTCTACCATGATGGTTTTAACAACAATGAAGTCATTCTGTAACTACAGTTGTGGTCAAAGGTTCTGAGAATGACACAAATAATAATTTTCACAAAGTCTGCTGCCTCAGTTTAGATGATGGCAATTTGCATATACTCCAGAATGTCATGAAGAGTGATCAGATGAATTGCAATGAATTGCAAAGTCCCTCTTTACCATTAAAATGAACTTAATCCCCAAAAAACATTTCCACTGCATTTCAGCCCTGCCACAAAAGGACCAGCTGCCATCATGTCAGTGATTCTCTCGTTAACACAGGTGAGTGTTGACGAGGACAAGGCTGTAGATCACTCTGTCATGCTGATCGAGTTAGAATAACAGACTGGAAGCTTTAAAAGGAGGGTGGTGCTTGAAATCATTGTTCTTCCTCTGTTAACCATGGTTACCTGCAAGGAAACACGTGCCGTCATCATTGCTTTGCACAAAAAGGGCTTCACAGGCAAGGATATTGCTGCTAGTAAGATTGCACCTAAATCAACCATTTATCGGATCATCAAGAACTTCAAGGAGAGAGGTTCAATTGTTGTGAAGAAGGCGTAAGGGTGCCCAAGAAAGTCCAGCAAGCGCCAGGACCGTCTCCTAAAGTTGATTCAGCTGCGGGATCGGGGCACCACCAGTGCAGAGCTTGCTCAGGAATGGCAGCAGGCAGGTGTGAGTGCATCTGCACGCACAGTGAGGCGAAGACTTTTGGAGGATGGCCTGGTGTCAAGAAGGGCAGCAAAGAAGCCACCTCTCTCCAGGAAAAACATCAGGGACAGACTGATATTCTGCAAAAGGTACAGGGTTTGGCTGCTGAGGACTGGGGTAAAGTCATTTTCTCTGATGAATCCCCTTTCCGATTGTTTGGGGAATCCGGAAAAAAGCTTGTCCGGAGAAGACAAGGTGAGCGCTACCATCAGTCCTGTGTCATGCCAACAGTAAAG
Source organism: Coregonus clupeaformis (assembly GCF_020615455.1). Classification (NCBI taxonomy): domain Eukaryota; kingdom Metazoa; phylum Chordata; class Actinopteri; order Salmoniformes; family Salmonidae; genus Coregonus; species Coregonus clupeaformis. The sequence continues at coordinate 142,729 of NW_025534498.1, read as the reverse complement.
CATCCTGAGACCATTCATGTGTGGGGTTGCTTCTCAGCCAAGGGAGTGGGCTCACTCACATTTTTGCCTAAGAACACAGCCATGAATAAAGAATGGTACCAACACATCCTCCGAGAGCAACTTCTCCCAACCATCCAAGAACAGTTTGGTGACGACCAATGCCTTTTCCAGCATGATGGAGCACCTTGCCATAAGGTAAAAGTGATAACTAAGTGGCTCGGGGAACAAAACATCAACATTTTGGGTCCATGGCCAGGAAACTCCCCAGACCTTAATCCTATTGAGAACTTGTGGTCGATCCTCAAGAGGCGGGTGGACAAACAAAAACCCACAAATTCTGACAAACTCCAAGCATTGATTATGCAAGAATGGGCAGCCATCAGTCAGGATGTGGCCCAGAAGTTAATTGACAGCATGCCAGGGCGGATTGCAGAGGTCTTGAAAAAGAAGGGTCAACACTGCAAATATTGACTCTTTGCATAAACTTAATGTAATTGTCAATAAAAGCCTTTGACACTTATGGAATACTTGTAATTATACTTCAGTATACCATAGTAACATCTAACAAAAATATCTCATAACACTGAAGCAGCGAACTTTGTGAAGACCAATACTTGTGTCATTCTCAAAATGTTTGACCACGACTGTACAGTATAGGACTCAAACGTAGTGGGGATGGGTAAACACTCCATGTTGAAACTGTGTTTATTATCTGTGTGTACGTCTGTGTAATCTGTATCACCTGTCTGTTCCAGGAGGAGGAGGAGGGTCCAGAGGTGCTGCTGATGAAGGAGGAAGGGTGTGAGGGGGCCATGGTCATGGAGGACAACCAGACTACACCTCCTGAACCATCAGAGGAACCAGCTGAGCAGCACAGGACCACACACAGTCTCACTGAGGTGAGCCCACTGTGAACTACTGTCTGAATGGTATTAGGTCAGGGCCCGTATCCACAAAGCCTCTCAGAGTAGGAGTGCTGATTGAGGATCAGTTTTGCCTTTTAAATCATAATGAATAAGATTATATGGAAAGATATTCGATCAGCACTTTTGCATATTATCAAATCAACTAGCACGTTTGCATTGTATCAAATACACTAACATGTTTTGTATAGTACTCATAGCAATCCTTCATTGCTCAATCAGAAGATGCTCCATAGCAGGGTGCTCATATCAGATTTCTTGATCCAACATCTTCTCACTCTGTATCTCTTACAGTCAGTAGACATGGAGGATGGGAAGCCTGATCTGCTGCTAGTCAAAGAGGAGACAATAGAAGACGGACCAGAGAGCATTGACCTGCTGAGTGGACTAAAGATGGGGGAGCAAGGTAAGGGAGAAATACATATAGCCTACCTACAGTAATAGAGGGCGGCAGGTAGCTTAGTGGGTAAGAGCGTTGTGCCAGTAACCGAAAGGTCGGTGGTTCTAATCCCCGAGCCGACTAGGTGAAAAATCTGTCGATGTGCCCTTAAGCAAGGCACTTAACCCTAATTGCTCCTGTAAGTCGCTCTGGATAAGAGCGTCTGCTAAATGACTAAAATGTAAATGTATAGATCTATAGTGGGAATAGTGATGCGCCTGGCTATAATTTTTTCTTCATTCATCAAATCAATACAACTTATGTTTAAAAACAGAAACACACATTATAATGTATGAACTTCACCAGGTATTTGACAAAAAAAACTCCATATAAAGAGTTCTCTGTCATGTTTGTAAAGTCTATCTTGTAACCTCTTCCTGCAGGTGATTGGCTGGAGGCTAACAGAGGAGACTGGGCGGCCATCTTGGATTCCCAGACCCAGACTGGTGCAGCCAAGGGCCCAGGAGACAATGTCACTGAGCAGGACAGGACCAGAGGCCACATAGTGGAGGTCAGTGGATGGGACAGCGTCCTCAACTCTGGGCTGGGGAACAACACTTTTAACCACTACCAGAAACAGACAGTTGAACACAAAACAACAACTGAACTTAGTCTCCATGACAACAGACTGGCTGAGACCAGGGCGAGGCGTAGATTTGATCTGCTGGGACGGGGTGGTGTCGGTATGCGGCGGAAGAGAACAGACTCGGCTAGCGATGCTCCGTCCTGCTCCTATAGTTGTGATTCAGAGAGACTGATGGCACCTCAGGTTAACCCCCTTATAGGTGCTGCCTTCAGCCTGCCTTCTATAGGATCTATCAACTGGAACATGGACCCTGTGACAACACAGACACTCCCTGGCCTTCGTCCTCCTCACACTCTCCTAATGTTAAACCAGACCTCAGACAATGCCAGTGCCTCAACACTTAATGGCTACACAAGCCCATTGACAAATGACAGTGGTAGTGACGCTATCAGCAGATCCGGTGGCAAAGATAAGCACTTCCCGTGTTCATTCTGTGGGAAAACCTTCAATTTCCCCAAACAGTTAGAGATCCACCAGAGGATGCACACAGGGGAGAAACCGTTCAGTTGCCACCTGTGTGAGAAGAGGTTCTCCCACCAGCACCACCTGAAGAGACACAAGAGGGTCCACACAGGGGAGAAACCCTACAGCTGTCCCCAGTGTGAGAAGAGGTTCTCACGCCAGGACCAGCTGAAGATGCACCTGAAGGTCCACACAGGAGAGAGCCCGTTTGCCTGTACTCACTGCGGGAAGAGGTTCTCAGAGTGGAGCTACCTCAGGATACACCAGCAGAAAATGCATATGTATAGTGATATATAATGTACTAGTTAATTTGTTCTTAGTTAATTCTGTTGGTTTTGGATATAGCGGGAACTGGATGAGGTGAACTGAGGAAAGAATGAGTATGATGAGGCAGAGTAGATGATATGGTGATGGTGTCTGTAAAAATGCTTCACTGATGAAAAGTGACAACCTTGTCCTGTTGTTTGATGCTGGTGTTTTATCATGAGGAAATTATAGTGCCTTAATTCATGTTTATTGACATAAAGTAGTTTGTAATGTTGAACCTTTTCCAAAGTATTTTTGTAATGTTGAACCTTTTCCAAAGTATTTTATCAAAGTGATGGTACCAGATTTACAGAGAAGGTAAAGTGTTACCATAGTGAGAAAAGTTATTCTACATGTCATGTATCATTTTGTGCAATAAAAGTACCGTACTTCACGTTATGTGATTGTATGACCATTTTGTTGAAATTAAATACAAAATTGACTGTGCTGACTGACTTGGTTATTTTTGTATCATTGCACGGACTGAGTTTCCCTTATCTCAGTCGAACCAAAACATATTTCATTATTGAATCAACACATATGGGCATTGTTTATAATACACTCCAATCGCGCCATATTGTTAGGTAATTGAATCACAGTGTTGGAGATGTGCTTGACTGTGGTTAACATTTTATAATATCATGTCAAGTTTGTGTGTACAGCAAAGAATTTCTTATATAAACCTTTATGCTTTTCTGTTCAATTTGTGTTTACAGTCTGCAGTCCATGAGGACCTGCTGATATCCGGGGTTGCTGACTGGACCTCTGAAGCGGCTGGTCACAAACCCTGGCCCCGGATCAGAACCCTGGATCAAGAGTCGTCGCTCTTCCTTCCCGAGTCGGAACAAGGACCGAACCACGAGGGACAGAGACTCCACCACAACCACCACACAGAACACAACCAGTGGACAGGTGGACTGAACAACCTCAGTCCTACTGGTCATCAGAGAGACAGAGGCTCCAGTCAAGGATCCAGTCTGCAGCCCAGACCCTTCTCTTCACAGTCTCAGTGCAGAGATGAAGCAGGGCCTGGGGCTGATAGCGATAGACCCTCCTGTTCCTATGATACAAACACCACAGTATCCATGATGAACAGAGCAAGTCACCCTGGGCTTCAGCCTTCACAGAGAGTGGTGGGAGACCCCCTTGGTGGTAGTCTATCAGGAAGTCTGTCTTCTCCTTCAGGGTCTTGTTTAATGCCTGGTGAATGGGTTCATAGAAAGCCTGGACCTATGTCTAGCCTTCCTCAGTTACCTCATGGTTGCCCCACCAATACAGACAGGTTCAAGATGGGCGTTCGCCACGAGAAGTACCTAGCCTATAACACAGCACACAATCCAAACAACACCCAAACAATGGCTAGAGGTCAAGGAGGGAGCGCAAAGACTAACCACCTGAGGGTGGTGGCTCCTGCTTCTACTTCCTCTAGTGTCATTGGGTCACAACGTGGGAGGCCGAGCATTAGGTCGGAAGCCGACAAGCCGTACGCCTGCCCCACCTGTGGAAAGCGCTTCGCTGAGGCAAACTATGTGAAGAGGCACCAAACCGTTCACACCAATGAGAGGCCCTTCAAGTGCAAGCTGTGTTACAAGAGCTTCTCCTTCCTGACTAACCTTATCAGACATAGGAGTGTCCACAATGGGAAGAAATCGTAGCAGTGTGGCTTGAGATATACACAGGTGATATCTGGGATCCATTCTTTAGCTGACATACTGTATTATAGTTATCATGTTAAGTGGCTTGGAGTAAGATATTGTTATTTCATTACAAAGACCCTCAGTTGAGCATCTGGGTATGCTCACATTCTCAGATGATACAGACTTGTTGTTTCGTGTGCTGGCATAGCCAAAACACTGTCATTTTATTGAAGTGTAACTATATTTCCCTTCTGAGTTTGGTTTTGCCTATGTTCTATACCCTCTATTTTTATAACATATTTATAACAACCCCTAACATTATTGGGCATAATCAGGTGGTACCTGTTCCTTTATGTGCTAAAACAATGTGATCAAATCTGTTAATAAATTAGGAACCAAGTTGTCCTTTTGATACACTATATGACCAAAAGTATGTGGACACCTGCTCGTTCGAATGTCTCATTCCAAAATCATGGGCATTAATATGGAGTTGGTCCGCCTTTTGCTGCTATAACAGCCTCCACTCTTCTGGGAAGGTTTTCCACTAGATGTTGGAACATTGCTGCGGGGACTTGCTTCCATTCAGCCACGAGCATTCGTGAGGTCAGGCACTGATGTTGGGCGATTAGGCCTGGCTCGCAGTCGGCGTTCCAGTTCATCCCAAAGGTGTTTGATGGGGTTGAGGTCAGGGATCTGTGCAGTCCAGTCAAGTTCTTCCACACCAATCTCGACAAACCATTTCTGTATGGACCTCGCTTTGTGCACAGGGGCATTGTCATGCTGAAACAGGAAAGGGCCTTCCCCAAACTGTTGCCACAAAGTTGGAAGCACCGAATCGTCTCGAATGTCATTGTACGCTTTAGTGTTAAGTTTTCCCTTCACTGGAACTAAGGGGCCTAGCCCGAACCATGAATAACAGCCCCAGACCATTATTCCTCCTCCACCAAACTTTACAGTTGGCTCTATGCAATCGGACAGGTAGCGTTCTCCTGGCATCCGGCAAACCCAGATTAGTCGGTTGGACTGCCAGATGGTGAAGCGTGATTCATCACTCCAGAGAACGCGTTTCCACTGCTCCAGAGTCCAATGGCGGCGAGCTTTACACCACCCCAGCCAACGCTTGGTATTGCGCATGGTGATCTTAGGCTTCTGTGCGGCTGCTTAGTCATGGAAACCCATTTCATGAAGCTCCCGACGAACAGTTATTGTACTGACGTGGCTGCCAGTGGCAGTTTGGAACTCGGTAGTGAGTGTTGCAACTGAGGACAGACGGTTTTTATGCGCTTCAGCACTCGGCGGTCCCGTTCTGTGAGCTTGTGTGGCCTACCACTTCGCAGCTGAGCCGTTGTTGCTCCTAGACGTTTCCATTTCACAATAACTGCACTTAGAGTTGACCGGGGCAACTCTAGCAGGGCAGAAATTTGACAAACTGACTTGTTGGAAAGGTGGCATCCTATGACGGTGCCATGTTGAAAGTCACTGAGCTCTTCAGTAAGGCCATTCTACTGCCAATATTTGTCTATGGAGATTGCATGGCTGTGTGCTCGATTTTATACACCTGTCAGCAACGGGTGTGGCTGAAATAGCCGATAATTTGAACGGGTGTCCACATACTTTTGTATATATAGTGTATGTTGACTTTTTACTTACTTGTTTGTTATATAGTATTATAAACTGGGTGGTTCGAGCCCTGAATGCTGATTGGCTGACAGCCGTGGTATATCAGACCATATACCATGGGTATGACAAAACATTTTTTTTTTTTACTGCTCTAATTACGTTGGTAACCAGTTTATAATAGCAATAAGGAACCTTGGAGGTTTGTGGTAAATGGCCAATATACCACATTTTACATTTACATTTTAGTCATTTAGCAGACGCTCTTATCCAGAGCGACTTACAGGAGCAATTAGGGTTAAGTGCCTTGCTCAAGGGCACATCGACAGATTTTTCACCTAGTCGGCTCGGGGATTAGAACCAGCGACCTTTCGGTTACTGGCACTACGCTCTTAACCACTAAGCTACTTGCCGCCCCCACCACGGCTAAGGGCTGTATCCAGGCACTCCGCATTGTGTCGTGCTTAAGAACAGCCCTTATGTTGCGTTCATAACCAAGTGGGAATTTATTACATACGACTGGGAAAGATCCACTTGAACGGCCCTCCAGCTGGTAACTACTGGTAATTACAAGTCTATCATCCTGAGCTCCCGATTCTCCCGCATGCTGACCTCTGACCTCACCTACTAAGGAAATGACCTCGATAATAGCATTTTGGGCTGGTAAATGCAACAACAAAACATGATTTATAAAAAGCAATCTATTAATATGGGTTTTCAACACTAATAATTTGTTTACAAGCAGGATAGCTGTACTTTTAGTTTATAGTTTACGCAGCTTGTTGGCCATTAGCCAATCTGCCTTTCTCAATGAGTTAAAAGCACGTGAATGCATCCAACTGGTATTTACGACTTAACAACTGGTAAATTCCCACCTCCCACTTAGTTACGAGCGCCTCATTAGCCGTGGTATATTGACCATATACCACACCCCTCAGGCCTTATTGCTTAATTAAAATTGGCCTTAGTTTCCTTGGCTTCCTTCAATCTAAGCCAAACGTGTCAGCCATTTTTTAAAGGTAATTTACTGTCATTTTTCCACCACTGGAAATGACCACCAGCACAGAGTAGGGTCTTTAGAATCTACACTGAGTGTACAAAACATTAAGAACACCTTCCTAATGTTGAGTTGCAAACCCCCCCGTCCCCCCATGTCGGGGCATGGAATCTACAAGGTGTCAAAAGCGTTCGACAGGGATGCTGGCCCATGTTGACTCCAATGCTTCCAACAGTTGTGTCAAGTTGGCTGAATGTCCTTTGGGTGGTGCACTATTCTTGATACACATGGGAAACTGGCACCAACTACTGTACCCCGTTCAAAGGGACTTAAATATTTTGTCTTGCCCATTCATCTTCTGAATGGCACACATACACAATCCATGTCTCAAGGCTTAAAAATCATTCTTCAACCTGTCTCCTCCCCTTCATCTACACTGATTGAAATGGATTTAACAAGTGACATCAGTAAGGGATCATAGCTTTCACCTGGATTCACCTGGTCAGTCTGTCATATACACTCAGTGTATATATGGTGCTATTTAATGGGGGTCTCTGGTCTAAATACTCAGCAACACTTTCTACTCCACCCACTCCATAGCCCCCAATGCAATACGCTGTAGGCCTATAAATTACATTAGTATTCCCAATGCCACTTTTACATTGGCACATAGCATAGTTTTTTCTCTATAAGCCAATATCAAATCAAATGTTATTTGCCACATGCGCCGAATACAACAGGTGTAGACATTACCGTGAAATGCTTACTTACAGCCCTTAACCAACAATGCATTTATTTTTTAATAAAAAAGTAAAATAAAACAACAACAAAAAAGTGTTGAGAGAAAGAGCAGAAGTAAAATAAAAGAACAGTAGGGAGGCTATATATACAGGGGGGTACCAGTGCAGAGTCAATGTGCGGGGGCACCGGCTAGTTGAGGTAGTTGAGGTAATATGTACATGTGGGTAGAGTTAAAGTGACTATGCATAAATAATTAACAGAGTAGCAGCAGTGTAAAAGGATGGGGTGGGGTTTGGGGGGCAGTGCAAATAGTCCGGGTAGCCATGATTAGCTGTTCAAGAGTCTTATGGCTTGGGGGTAGAAGCTGTTGAGAAGCCCTTTGGACCTAGACTTGGCGCTCCGGTACCGCTTGCCGTGCGGTAGCAGAGAGAACAGTCTATGACTAGGGTGGCTGGAGTCTGACAATATTGAGGGCCTTCCTCTGACACCGCCTGGTATAGAGGTCCTGGATGGCAGGAAGCTTGGCCAATATGTAATGTATAGGCCTACAGTGTCCCCCATTAAATAACACCATATATAGATTCTATAGACCCTACTGAGTAATCCCAACCTCACTTTTACCTTGGCACCTAGAATACTTTTCTCTCTATAAGCCAATATACACTGCTCAAAAAAATAAAGGGAACACTTAAACAACACAATGTAACTCCAAGTCAATCACACTTCTGTGAAATCAAACTGTCCACTTAGGAAGCAACACTGATTGACAATAAATGTCACATGCTGTTGTGCAAATGGAATAGACAACAGGTGGAAATTATAGGCAATTAGCAAGACACCCCCAATAAAGGAGTGGTTCTGCAGGTGGTGACCACAGACCACTTCTCAGTTCCCGTGCTTCCTGGCTGATGTTTTGGTCACTTTTGAATGCTGGCGGTGCTTTCACTCTAGTGGTAGCATGAGACGGAGTCTACAACCCACACAAGTGGCTCAGGTAGTGCAGCTCATCCAGGATGGCACATCAATGCGAGCTGTGGCAAGAAGGTTTGCTGTGTCTGTCAGCGTAGTGTCCAGAGCATGGAGGCGCTACCAGGAGACAGGCCAGTACATCAGGAGACGTGGAGGAGGCCGTAGGAGGGCAACAACCCAGCAGCAGGACCGCTACCTCCGCCTTTGTGCAAGGAGGAGCAGGAGGAGCACTGCCAGAGCCCTGCAAAATGACCTCCAACAGGCCACAAATGTGCATGTGTCTGCTCAAACGGTCAGAAACAGACTCCATGAGGGTGGTATGAGGGCCCGACGTCCACAGGTGGGGGTTGTGCTTACAGCCCAACACCGTGCAGGACGTTTGGCATTTGCCAGAGAACACCAAGATTGGCAAATTCGCCACTGGCGCCCTGTGCTCTTCACAGATGAAAGCAGGTTCACACTGAGCACATGTGACAGAGTCTGGAGACGCCGTGGAGAACGTTCTGCTGCCTGCAACATCCTCCAGCATGACCGGTTTGGCGGTGGGTCAGTCATGGTGTGGGGTGGCATTTCTTTGGGGGGCCGCACAGCCCTCCATGTGCTCGCCAGAGGTAGCCTGACTGCCATTAGGTACAGAGATGAGATCCTCAGACCCCTTGTGAGACCATATGCTGATGCGGTTGGCCCTGGGTTCCTCCTAATGCAAGACAATGCTAGACCTCATGTGGCTGGAGTGTGTCAGCAGTTCCTGCAAGAGGAAGGCATTGATGCTATGGACCGCCCGTTCCCCAGACCTGAATCCAATTGAGCACATCTGGGACATCATGTCTCGCTCCATCCACCAACGCCACGTTGCACCACAGACTGTCCAGGAGTTGGCGGATGCTTTAGTCCAGGTCTGGGAGGAGATCCCTCAGGGGACCATCCGCCACCTCATCAGGAGCATGCCCAGGCATTGTAGGGAGGTCATACAGGCACGTGGAGGCCACACACACTACTGAGCCTCATTTTGACATTACATCAAAGTTGGATCAGCCTGTAGTGTGGTTTTCCACTTTAATTTTGAGTGTGACTCCAAATCCAGACCTCCATGGGTTGATAAATTTGATTTCCATTGATAATTTTTGTGTGATTTTGTTGTCAGCACATTCAACTATGTAAAGAAAAAAGTATTTAATAAGATTATTTCATTCATTCAGATCTAGGATGTGTTATTTTAGTGTTCCCTTTATTTTTTTGAGCAGTGTATATTTCATATACAGTGTATTGCATTGAGGGCATTTATTTAACTTTGGAATATGTTTTAAACCCCATATTTAATGCACTTAAATATAAACAAATATGAATAATTGTTCATGTTTAGACAGACACATTTTCATATATCATGAATAAATGAAGGGTAATTAATTATACTTCTACTATTACATGGGGGACTTTTATTTTACTATTTTCCCCGAATTTCCGTGACCCGGAAGTACTTTTTTAATTTTACAGACGAGACACTGCTGAGCGTCACGGCAGCAACTGCAGCTTTGCATAGTGCACACAAAAGATTGAACTACATGGGGGGAAATCTAAACTAAAGATAATGACTACTTTAAATAAGATAAAGAATCTTATAATTGAAAAATGGTTGGAGCTTCAGTAAATGAATGTAAAGAACATAATAGCCTGCTGGTAAAAAATGTACAATGACAATTTAGAAAAATAAAATTTTATTTTTATGGTATGACTCTAGTTAATTTACTGGTGCTATTGTTCAAGGACGCAATTTTGAAATGTTTAAGAAAAGTCTTAATGTATTTTTGTTGTATTGCACACGCAAATTGCACTGTACAGGAAAAACGATTTCCATAAAACCAGGGTCCAGTCTACTCACTAGAGTCCCTATTATACAAAAAAGGTGAGTTTGAACAAAAAGCAAGTTCATAGCAAGTGTTGTTTATCTTTTACTGTGGTCAAACAACTTAAAATGGCACTGTACAGGCATAAAGATCGATTGTGTGTCCATAAAACCGGGGTCCAGTCTACTCACTGACTTAGCTATTTTACGAGGCAATAATATGTCACACAATCACAAAATCCTGAACACACACCTGACACCTAAGGCTGGCCTAGGGCTGATTTAAATGTATAAAGTCTGCAGCCTGCTCATCATCATTCGGATAATGTAGGTCATTTACAGGTATGCCAGTCAATTAACACTTCATCTACTGGTCACATTGTTTCCATTGTTTCATTGAAGCAGTTAGCTTCTTACCCAATCACCTGCTTATACTGGTTGGAATTCTGCACCAACAGTTGAAGTCGGAAGTTTACATACACTTAGGTTGGAGTCATTGTTGGAGTCATTAAAACTCGTTTTTCAACCACTCCACAAATGTGTTGTTAACAAACTATAGTTCTGGCAAGTCGGTTAGGACTTCTACTTTGTGCATGACACAAGTAATTTTTCCAACAATTGTTTACAGACAGATTATTTCACATATAATTCCCTGTATCACAATTCCAGTGGGTCAGAAGTTTACATACACTAAATTGACTGTGCCTTTAAACAGCTTGGAAAATTCCAGAAAATGATGTCATGGCTTTAGAAGTTTCTGATACCAACCTGGCGCCACGAAGATGGCGGCCTTGCGACTAGCTCTTAGGAAACGTTGCAGTATTTTGTTTTTTTATTTATTATTTTTTATATTATTAGCTCAGAAAGTGTTTTGTATCATTACATACAGCCGGGGAAAACTATTGGATATCAGAGCGGCGGTAACTCACCAGCATTACGACTTGGAATAAGACTTTCCCGAAGCAAATCCTTTGTTTAATCTCCCCAGGGCGACTGAACTGATTCCAGCGGCTGACCCAAAACATCGCCAGTGGAGGAGAGGCACTCGGAGCGGCCTGCTGGTTCAACTTTGGAGGCGCGCACACCACCCACCGCTTCCAAGTATACTACTCGCTAATGTTCAGTCTTTGGTTAACAAGATCGACGAACTCCGGGCAAGGATTTCTTTCCAGAGAGACGTCAAGGGCTGTAACATACTTTGTTTCACGGAAACATGGCTCTCTTGGGATATTCTGTCAAAATCGGTCCAGCCAGAGGGATTCTCAGTTCATCGCGCAGACAGGAATAAATATCTCTCCGGGAAGCAGAAGGGCGGAGGTGTGTGTTTCATGATTAACGACTCATGGTGTAATTGTAGTAACATACAGGAACTCAAGTCCCTTTGTTCACCCGACCTAGAATATCTCACAATCAAATGCTGACCGTATTATCTCCCAAGATAATTTTTTTCGGTTATAGTCACGGCCGTGTATATCCCCCCTCAAGCCGATACCACGACGGCCCTCAAAGAACTTCACTGGACTTTATGCAAACTGGAAACCATATATCCTGAGGCTGCATTTATTGTAGCTGGGGATTTTAACAAAGCAAAATTTGAGGACTAGGCTGCCGAAGTTCTATCAACATATCGAATGTTGTACTCGCACTGCCAAAATCCTAGACCATTGCTATTCGAACTTCCGGGATGGTTATAAGGCCCTCCCGCGCCCTCCTATCGGCAAATCTGAACAAGAGTCAATTTTGCTCCTCCCTTCCTATAGGCAGAAACTCAAAAAGGATATACCTGTGCTAAGGACTATTCAACGCTGGTCTGACCAATCGGAATCCACGCTTCAAGATTGTTTTGATCACGCGGACTGGGATATGTTCCGGGTAGCTCCCAAAATAATTTAGATGAATACACTGAAACGGTGACTGAGTTTATCAGGAAGTGTATAGGTGATGTTGTGCCCACTGTGACTATTAAAACCTACCCTAACCAGAAACCGTGGATAGATGGCAGCATTCGTGCCAGTCTGAAAGCGCGAACCACCGCATTCAACCATGGCAAGGTGACTGGGAATATGGCAGAATACAAACAGTGTAGCTACTCACTCCGCAAGGCAATTAAACTGGCAAAACATCAGTATAGAGACAAAGTGGAGTTGCAATTCAACGGCTCAGACACGAGACGTATGTGGCAGGGTCTACAGACAATCACGGACTACAAAAGGAAAACCAGCCACGTCGCCGACACCGACGTCTCGCTTCCAGACAAGCTAAACACCTTCTTCGCCCGCTTTGAAGATAACACAGTGCCACTGATGAGGCCCACTACCAAGGACTGTGGCCTCTCCTTCTCCGTGGCCGACGTGATTAAGACATTTAAGCATGTTAACCCCCGCAAGGCTGCCGGCCCAGACGGCATCCCTAGCCGCGTCCTCAGAGCATGCGCAGACCAGCTGGCTGGTGTGTTTATGGACATATTCAATCTCTCCCTTTCCCAGTCTAATGTTCCCACATGCTTCAAGATGGCCACCATTGTTCCTGTACCCAAGAAAGCAAAGGTAACTGAACTAAATGACTATCGCCCTGTAGCACTCACCTCTGTCATCATGAAGTGCTTAGAGAGACTAGTCAAGAATCATATCACCTCTACCTTACCTGTCACCCTAGACCCACTTCAATTTGCTTACCGCCCCAATTGATCCACAGACGATGCAATCGCCATCACACTGCACACTGCCCTATCCCATCTGGACAAGAGGAATACCTATGTAAGAATGCTGTTCATTGACTATGGCTCAGCATTCAACACCATAGTACCCTTTAAGCTCATCATCAAGCTCGAGGCCCTGGGTCTGAACCCCGCCCTGTGCAACTGGGTCCTGGACTTCCTGACGGGCCGTCCCCAGGTGGTGAAGGTAGGAAACAACATCTCCACTTCGCTGATCCTCAACACTGGGGCCCCACAAGGGTGCGTGCTCAGCCCCCTCCTGTACTCCCTGTTCACCCATGACTGCGTGACCAAGCACACCTCCAACTCAATCATCAAGTTTGCAGACGACACAACAGTAGTAGGCTTGATTACCAACAATGACGAGACCGCCTACAGGGAGGAGGTGAGGGCTCTGGAAGTGTGGTGCCAGGAAAAGAACCTCTCACTCAACGTCAACAAAACAAAGGAGATGAATGTGGACTTCAGGAAAAAGCAGAGGGTGCACCCCCCTATCCACATCGACGGGACCGTAGTGGAGAAGGTGGAAAGCTTCAAGTTCCTTGGCGTCCACATCACCGACAAACTGAAATGGTCCACCCACGCAGACAGTGTGGTGAAGAAGGCGCAACAGAGCCTCTTCAACCTCAGGAGGCTGAAGAAATTCGTCTTGGCACCTAAAATCCTCACAAACTTTTACAGATGCACAATTGAGAGCATCCTGTCGGGCTGTATCACCACCTGGTCCGGCAACTGCACCGCCCGCAACCGCAGGGCTCTCCAGAGGGTGGTGCGGTCTGCCGAACGCATTATCGGGGGCAAACTACCCGCCCTCCAAGACACATACAGCACCCGATGTCACAGGAAGACCAAAAAGATAATCAAGGACATCAACCACCCGAGCCACTGCCTGTTCACCCCGCTATCATCCAGAAGGCGAGGTCAGTACAGGTGCATCAAAGCTGGGACAGAGAGAATGAAAAACAGCTTCTATCTCAAGGCCATCAGACTGTTAAATAGCCATCACTAGCACATTAGAAGCTGCTGCTGCTTATTGAAATCACTGGCCACTTTAAGAAATGGAACACTAGTCACTTTAAAATTGTTTACAGTCACTTTAATCATGTTTACATATCTTGCACTACTCATCTCATATGTATATACTGCATTCTGTTCTATAATATTCTATTGTATCTTAGTCCATGCCGCTCTGTCATTGCTTGTCTATATATGTACAGTGGGGAGAACAAGTATTTGATACACTGGCGATTTTGCAGGTTTTCCTACTTACAAAGCATGTAGAGGTCTGTAATTTTTATCATTGGTACACTTCAACTGTGAGAGACGGAATCTAAAACAAAACTCCAGAAAATCACATTGTATGATTTTTAAGTAATTCATTTGCATTTTATTGCATGACATAAATATTTGATCACCTACCAACCAGTAAGAATTCCGGCTCTCACAGACCTGTTAGGTTTTCTTTAAGAAGCCCTCCTGTTCTCCACTCATTACCTGTATTAACTGCACCTGTTTGAACTCGTTACCTGTGTTAAAGATACCTGTCCACACACTCAATCAAACAGACTCCAACCTCTCCACAATGGCCAAGACCAGAGAGCTGTGTAAGGACATCAGGGATAAAATTGTAGACCTGCACAAGGCTGGGATGGGCTACAGGACAATAGGCAAGCAGCTTGGTGAGAAGGCAACAACTGTTGGCGCAATTATTAGAAAATGGAAGAAGTTCAATATGACGGTCAATCACCCTCGGTTTGGGGCTCCATGCAAGATCTCACCTCGTGGGGCATTAATGATCATGAGGAAGGTAAGGGACCAGCTTAGAACTACACGGCAGGACCTGGTCAATGACCTGAAGAGAGCTGGGACCACAGTCTCAAAGAAAACCATTAGTAACACACTACGCCGTCATGGATTAAAATCCTGCAGCGCAAGCAAGGCCCCCCTGCTCAAGCCAGCGCATGTCCAGGCCCGTCTGAAGTTTGCCAATGACCATCTGGATGATCCAGAGGAGGAATGGGAGAAGGTCATGTGGTCTGATGAGACAAAAATAGAGCTTTTTGGTCTAAACTCCACTCGCCGTGTTTGGAGGAAGAAGAAGGATGAGTACAACCCCAAGAACACCATCCCAACCGTGAAGCATAGAGGTGGAAACATCATTCTTTGGGGATGCTTTTCTGCAAAGGGGACAGAACGACTGCACCGTATTGAGGGGAGGATAGATGGGGCCATGTATCGCGAGATCTTGGCCAACAACCTCCTTCCCTCAGTAAGAGCATTGAAGATGGGTCGTGGCTGGGTCTTCCAGCATGACAACGACCCGAAACACACAGCCAGGGCAACTAAGGAGTGGCTCCGTAAGAAGCATCTCAAGGTCCTGGAGTGGCCTAGCCAGTCTCCAGACCTGAATCCAATAGAAAATCTTTGGAGGGAGCTGAAAGTCCGTATTGCCCAGCGACAGCCCCGAAACCTGAAGGATCTGGAGAAGGTCTGTATGGAGGAGTGGGCCAAAATCCCTGCTGCAGTGTGTGCAAACCTGGTCAAGACCTACAGGAAACGTATGATCTCTGTAATTGCAAACAAAGGTTTCTGTACCAAATATTAAGTTCTGCTTTTCTGATGTATCAAATACTTATGTCATGCAATAAAATGCAAATTAATTACTTAAAAATCATACAATGTGATTTTCTGGATTTTTGTTTTAGATTCCGTCTCTCACAGTTGAAGTGTACCTATGATAAATATTACAGACCTCTACATTCTTTGTTAGTAGGACAACCTGCAAAATCGGCAGTGTATCAAATACTTGTTCTCCCCACAGTATATTTTCTTAAATTCCATTCCTTACTAGTTTTGTGTGTATTAGGTATATGTTGTGAAATTAGATATTAGATATTACTTGTTAGATATTACTGCACTGTCGGAGCTAGAAGCACAAGCATTTCGCTACACCCGCTATAACATCTGCTGAACACGTGTATGTGACAAATAACATTTGATTTGATTAGATTTTTAGGCTAATTGACATCATTTGAGTCAATTGGAGGTGTACCTGTGGATGTATTTCAAGGCCTACCTTCAAACTCAGTGCCTATTTACTTGCCATCATGGGAAAATCAAAAGAAATCAGCCAAGACCTCAGAATAAAAATTGTAGACCTCCACAAGTCTGGTTCATCCTTGGGAGCAATTTCCAAACGCCTGAAGGTACCACGTTCATCTGTACAAACAATAGTACGCAAGTATAAACACCATGGGACCACGCAGCCGTCATACTGCTCAGGAAGGAGTCGTGTTCTGTCTCCTAGAGATGAACGTACTTTGGTGCAAAAAATGCAAATCAATCCCAGAACAACAACAAAGGACCTTGTGAAGATGCTGGTGGAAACAGGTACAAAAGTATCTATATCCACTGTAAAACGAGTCCTATATCGACATAACCTGAAAGGCCCCTCAGCAAGGAAGAAGCCACTGCTCCAAAACCGCCATAAAAAACCCAGACTACGGTTTGCAACTGCACATGGGGACAAAGATCTTACTTTTTGGAGAAATGTCCTCTGGTCTGATGAAACAAAAATAGAACTGTTTGGCCATAATGACCATCGTTATGTTTGGAGGAAAAAGGGGGTTGCTTGCAAGCCGAAGAACACCATCCCAACCGTGAAGCACGGGGGTGGCAGCATCATGCTGTGGGGGTGCTTTTCTGCAGGAGGGACTGGTGCACTTCACAAAATAGATGGCATCATGAGGAAGGAAAATTATGTGGATATATTGAAGCGACATCTCAAGATACAGTGGGGGAAACAAGTATTTAGTCAGCCACCAATTGTGCAAGTTCTCCCACTTAAAAAGATGAGAGAGGCCTGTAATTTTCATCATAGGTACACGTCAACTATGACAGACAAATTGAGAAAAATAAATACAGAAAATCACATTGTAGGATTTTTAATGAATTTATTTGCAAATTATGGTGGAAAATAAGTATTTGGTCACCTACAAACAAGCAAGATTTCTGGCTCTCACAGACCTGTAACTTCTTCTTTAAGAGGCTCCTCTGTCCTCCACTTGTTACCTGTATTAATGGCACCTGTTTGAACTTGTTATCAGTATGAAAGACACCTGTCCACAACCTCAAACAGTTACACTCCAAACTCCACTATGGCCAAGACCAAAGAGCTGTCAAAGGACACCAGAAACAAAATTGTAGACCTGCACCAGGCTGAGAAGACTGGATCTGCAATACGTAAGCAGCTTGGTTTGAAGAAATCAACAGTGGGAGCAATTATTAGGAAATGGAAGACATACAAGACCACTGATAATCTCCCTCGATCTGGGGCTCCACGCAAGATCTCACCCCGTGGGATCAAAATGATCACAAGAACGGTGAGCAAAAATCCCAGAACCACACGGGGGGACCTAGTGAATGACCTGCAGAGAGCTGGGACCAAAGTAACAAAGCCTACCATCAGTAACACACTACGCCGCCAGGGACTCAAATCCTGCAGTGCCAGACGTGTCCCCCTGCTTAAGCCAGTACATGTCCAGGCCCGTCTGAAGTTTGCTAGAGTGCATTTGGATGATCCAGAAGAGGATTAAGAGAATGTCATATGGTCAGATGAAACCAAAATATAACTTTTTGGTAAAAACTCAACTCGTCGTGATTGGAGGACAAAGAATGCTGAGTTGCATCCAAAGAACACCATACCTACTGTGAAGCATGGGGGTGGAAACATCATGCTTTGGGGCTGTTTTTCTGCAAAGGGACCAGGACGACTGATCCGTGTAAAGGAAAGAATGAATGAATGGGGCCATGGATCGTGAGATTTTGAGTGAAAACCTCCTTCCATCAGCAAGGGCATTGAAGATTAAACGTGGCTGGGTCTTTCAGCATGACAATGATCCCAAACACACCGCCCGGGCAACGAAGGAGTGGCTTCGTAAGAAGCATTTCAAGGTCCTGGAGTGGCCTAGCCAGTCTCCAGATCTCAACCCCATAGAAATTCTTTGGAGGGAGTTGAAAGTCCTTGTTGCCCATCGACAGCCCCAAAACATCACTGCTCTAGAGGAGATCTGCATGGAGGAATGGACCAAAATACCAGCAACAGTGTGTGAAAACCTTGTGAAGACTTACAGAAAACGTTTGACCTGTGTCATTGCCAACAAAGGGTATATAACAAAGTATTGAGAAACTTTTGTTATTGACCAAATACTTATTTTCCACCATAATTTGCAAATACATTCATTAAAAATCCTACAATGTGATTTTCTGGATTTTTTTTTTCATTTTGTCTGTCATAGTTGACGTGTACCTATGATGAAAATTACAGGCCTCTCTCATCTTTTTAAGTGGGAGAACATGCACAATTGGTGGCTAAATACTTTTTTCCCCCACTGTATCTGTCAGGAAGTTAAAGCTTGGTCGTAAATGGGTCTTCCAAATGGACAATGACCCCAAGCATACTTCCAAAGTTGTGGCAAAATAGCTTAAGGACAACAAAGTCAAGGTATTGGAGTGGCCATCACAAAGCCTAGACCTCAATCCTATAGAAAATTTGTTGGCAGAACTGAAAAAGCGTGTGCGAGCAAGGAGGCCTACAAACCTGACTCAGTTACACCAGCTCTGTCAGGAGGAATGGGCCAAAATTCACCCAACTTATTGTGGGAAGCTTGAGGAAGGCTACCCGAAACGTTTGACCCAAGTTAAACAATTTAAAGGCAATGCTACCAAATACTAATTGAGTGTATGTAAAATTCTGACCCACCGGGAATGTGATGAAAGAAATAAAAGCTGAAAGAAATAATTATCTCTACTATTATTCTGACATTTCACATTCTTAAAATAAAGTGGTGATCCTAACTGACCTAAGACAGGGAATTTTTACTAGGATTAAATGTCAGGAATTGTGAAAAACTGAGTTTAAATGTATTTGGCTAAGGTGTATGTAAACTTCCGACTTCAACTGTACATTATAGCGCAAGTCTGGAATGGCGTTTTATTTCACACTGGTATCAAACAAAGACTAAGCTAAATTAGGAATTTATTGTTTTGTTATTTGGATAAAGTCCTGAATTAGTCAGTCAGCAGAGAGTTAAAGTGACAGTACAAAATGCAGATCTATGATTTAGACTCAACCTACATGAGTATACTGATCTCATAGTGGGTGCTGTTACAGAGTCTTGCACATCTGGCCTTGGTGGACCTCATCTGTTTACTTGAAGGAAGAGGCTTGAAGAGCGGATTGGCTGTTTTGTATTCTAGGGACACAAGTGAATAGACTGGACCCTGGTTTTATGGACACACTATAGATTGTTTTGCCTGTGCAGTGCAATATTTGTATCGTAGAGTGTCCAATGGCTCCATATTAAGTCATTTGACGTTATTTGTCAGGCAGGCCATATGCATTTTTTGGCACAGGTCAAGGCCAGTGGGCTGATTTAAATGTGTAAAAGGCGCAACTGGCTCATCATCATTAGGTTATAGGTCGTTTACAGCAGGATTTCCTGAACACTGTCCTGTGCCCCCCCTGGGTGGACGTTTAGTTTTTTGCCCTAACACTACACAGTTGATTCAAATAACCAACTCATTATCAAGCTTTGATTATTTGAATCAGCTGTGTAGTGCTATGGTAAAAAACTAATAGTGCACCCAGTGGAGGCCCCAGGACCGAGTTTGGGAAACCCTGGCTTACAGGTATGCCAGTCCATCATTGTTTACATTGTGTCTTAAACTAATCTCACCTATAGGCCTACAGTGTATTTGTACAAATGGCTGTGAAGTATTTGTAGTTAATCATTTTCAGTAATGTTAGTTCATTATATCAGAGCTGTAGCTCCACCCACCGGTGAAGTGGAGCAGAGCATGCTGGGCGATATCCAGCTTAGAGAAGATCAGCTCGAGAAAAGTCAAGTGAGAGAAAGTTCCAGCCATCCTCGTGTTTTCCCAACAGTTAGCTTTCATTGTGTTAGCCAAGGCCGGTGTGCGTCCTTGCTGATATACCACACACACACTTTGGTTGAAGCAAGTTGCCAGACCACTAAGTGCCTTAGCCCATCCATACTACATACAATGTGCTGTGCTGTTCCGTCCCTGTGCATATTCAGCGTTATTAAACCACCTCAACTGGAATCCTACCTGTCTGTCATCTGTGCCCTTACCAGCACACGGGAGCGAACACATAAAGTAGAAACTAACCTAAATAATATACAGTCCACCAAGTCCTCACTTACATTGTGGTCCGTTCGAGCCGGATAAAGGTGCAGCGAGTTACCGGTGAAGCCAAGCCTCACCTTATCCAAGTTATGGTAGCACAGCACAGTATGTACATGGGCAAGAAGACGACCTTCAGCCTCGCATGGAGGGAGCTGCCAAGATGACACCCCTCACTCCACCCAGTCCCTTCCTCTCCAGCCAGGCCAGATGGGACACAACTCCAGATGAGTGGGGGACCTTCAGAGAGTACAGGTCCGTCCTAAACCCCCCATCTGACCCACGAGAGCAGAAGGATGAGCCACAGTAAGCAGAGTAAGGAGCAACATAGAGGTTTGTCCATGGTCTACAACAGTCACTGGGAACACAGGAAGCGACCTACAGAGCATGAGCTAGTGAGTACATCGAGCAAGAGAGAGCCCAGCTGCGGCAGTCCCAGCAAGCTATGCAGGTCAGGCTCACTCAGCTACGTGAGCAACAAGAAGAGATGGTACAGCTCTCCGAGACACTCCGCTCCGTGCTGCCACAGCTCACTTCCCAGTCTATAGCTAGTCTCTCTCCCACTAAGCCAGCCCCTACAGAGCCCTCATCCCGAGGTATCCTTCCAGCAGATAGAGTTCTGCTGGCACCACCACTGCCTGCGTTAGAGCTGGTTGAGCATATGAAACCATCACCCAACGAAGAAGATACGGCTTGCGATGGACAGTACGACAACAGTGAGTGGCCTGACCCCCCCAATGTGGCCTCCAGCATTTGATGAGTCACTACTGCCGTGTCATCAGAGTGACACTCCAAGCCTACAGTGCGGCTACCAAGAGCCTCCTTCAGCAGCTATGAGTTCCCTCAGTCCCGGCGCTCACTCCACCTGTCAGGAGGCTACTCCTCCACCAATGGTCCAGCTAAGAGACATACCTACCTGTCAGCTCCTAGACACTCCCAGTGTGGAGTACCAGCCCGTTGACGGTGCCAGGGTGTGTCTACCCGTCCCTGCCATTGGTTCTCAGTTTGCCCTCAGAATGGGTATCCAGCCTGTTCCTGACAAGGTGTTTCAGTCTGCCACCACGAAGGACCCATCAGTCAACAGTAGCATACCCATCAGTCAACAGTAGCCTGCAGCCAGCCACTGTTCCAGAGTTGCCACCCGATCCTGCTACAGAGCCGAAGTTAATCAACGAGGTGGACTCTTCAGTTGCTCCGGCTACAAAGCATCAGCCAGGAGTAGCCACGGTGGTGCTCCAGACCAACATGGTGCTACAGCCGTCTTCGGTCACAGGGGCTCTGCCTACCCCTGTCCTGGAGCCCAGACCAGCTACCACAGATGGGGCCCAGTCTGCCCCTTCATTTAATTTTTTATTTTTTTACATTTTAGTCATTTAGCAGACGCTCTTATCCAGAGCGACTTACAGTTAGTGAGTGCATACATTTTTTATTTGTTTTTTTCATACTGGCCCCCCGTGGGAATCGAACCCACAACCCTGGCGTTGCAAACGCCATGCTCTACCAACTGAGCTACATCCCTGCTGGCCATTCCCTCCCCTACCCTGGGCCAATTGTGCGCCGCCCCATGGGTCTCCCGGTCACGGCCAGCTACGACAGAGCCTGGATTCGAACCAGGATCTCTAGTGGCACAGCTAGCACTGCGATGCAGTGCCTTAGACCACTGCGCCACTGATTATGGGGCCGAGCCTACCTCCTGCTCCAGTCTCCTGTCTGTTCCTGCTATAGGAGCTCAGCCTACCCCTGTCAAATCAGACTCACTGTCTGCCAGGCATGAGGAGCAGCCTTCTCCACCCACGAGGGCCCAGCCTGCTTCCGTCATAGTAGACCCAATGCCTCCTACCCGGGCAGCCCAGCTGGACCTGAAAGTACAACCTGGCCCTGTCTTCAGATCACCAGCTCTTGCAACAGAGAGCCATCGTGTTGCAGCCACAGGCCCACAGACCGCCGTTGATGCAGATCATCAGCCAGCATCTCCCTGGTTGCCACCAGCCGCAGCCCAGGGATCCACAGCCCCTGTCCCAATATCGCTGCCACCAGCTGCAGCCCAGGGGCAACCACCTGGCTTTACACTAGGAGTCATCCCTTTTTCAGTTAGGGGGGCTTCACCAGAAGCCAACGACAAGCCCCCACCAGCTCCTGATGAGGAGCCCAGTTCATCTCTAGCCACGGGCCCTCCACTTGGCCCTGTCTTCCAGACACCGGCTGCCCATGCAGTGCGGTTCATACTTACCTCAGCACAAACAGACCAGCCCAGCTCTGTTGGGGAGCCCCCACCTGGTCTTGAGTGGGAGCCCACCAGGGCTTCCTCTACGGGGGCCGCTTCAGCCTCCACCCAGAGTTCCCATCCAGTCCTCGCCAGCAAGGTCCTCTCCGATCCTGTGGGGGAGCCTCAGCTTGCTCCTCGTCGGAGACCTTCAGCGACGCCTCCTAAGAGGCCAGAACTTGACCCTGACTTCTGGGCCCTTCAGGCTTCTGCCCTGCAACCTCCGCTAGTCCCTGCCTGTGATGTCCACCCTGGCTCAGTCGGGGAGCCCCAACCTGCCAGTCGTCGAGAACCCTCTGCAGCTCTAGCCCAGGGTCCACAGTCACACCCTGCCTGGGGAGCTCTGCTGCCTTCTCTGGAGAACGCGCCTGTCCCTGCTGTGAGACCTCAGCTCAGCCCGATTATCAGCTCAGATCTGGCTCCTGACCCTAAGACTCAGTTTCCCCTCGTCTGGAGGTCCTGATCCGGTTGGGGAGTCTCCGCCAGAGCCAGAGCCCTTTACGCTGTCCGCCATAGAGCTATTACCTGGCCCTGCTCTAGGGATCAAGCCAGCTCCTGCCAATGGTGCCCAGAGCGCTCCCTCTTTCGAGTCTCAGACTGTGTCAGCCCCAGAGACTGTTTCCTCTGATAAGTTTGCCCCTAGTACAGATTTCCTGCTGGTAGCCCCAACAGCCTCTGATAGTCAGTTGCTGGAGACCTGTTGGACCATGTAATAGGACCTGTCTGCCAGCCTTTACTTGCCACAGTGTCCTGCACTTGGTTATTAGTCAGGCCATGTTGCCAGGCCTTTAGGTGCCCCTGTCCTTAGCTCCCCAGTCACCAGACACTCAGGTGCCCTATTAACTAATCAGTCAGGTGTTTCCCCTAATTTCCTGCCAGCTGACACCCTAGTAGTTTGGACTGTTTCCTGCTGTTAGAACAAAGCAGTGTTCCATCAGTTACATTCACCCCTCTCCCATGAGGACATTCTCACCACAGTGTGCCCCTGATGGACTAAGTGTTCCTGCCCAGCTGTTACGGACAGCAGCTCTTCTACTCCACAAGAGCAGATAACCCTTTGCATAATTTAAGTACTGGACTAGAGTTTATTTGTTATTAGTGGTTATGCCTAGCGAGGCCCTCTATTGATGGGGCGGCTAGACACCCATGTCTGTTAAGTTTGGGTATGATATGTAAGTAAGAGTTAAGTAAGAGTTAAGATAGTCAAGTGAAGTATTGAGCCTTTCTTAGGAGTGAATTAACATAGTGAATTCAGGGGCGGCTGTACAAAAGGCTGTGAAGTATTTGTAGTTAATCATATCAGTAATGCTAGTTCATTATATCAGCGCTGTAGCTCCGCCCACCGGTGAAGTGGAGCAGAGCATGCTGGGCGATCTCCAGCTTAGAGAAGATCAGCTCGAGAGAAGTCAAGTGAGAGAAAGTTCCAGCCATCCTCGTGTTTTTCCAACAGTTAGCTTTCATTGTGTTAGCCAAGGCCAGTGTGCGTCCTTGTTGATATACCACACACACACACACACACACACACAAACACACACACACTTTGGTTGAAGCAAGTTGCCAGACCACTAAGTGCCTTAGACCATCCATACTACATACAATGTGTTGTGCTGTTCCGTGCCTGTGCATATTCAGCGTTATTAAACCACCTCAACTGGAATCTTACCTGTCTGTCATCTGTCGGGAGCACACGGGAGCGAACACATAAAGTAAAACTTAACCTAAAGAATATACAGTCCACCAAGTCCTCACTTACAGTATTGTACTGCAGTGAATGGAGTGGGTGAAGTAGAAAGTGTTGCTGGGTATTTACACCTCAGTCCCCCATAAAATAACACCATATATAGATTCTACAGACCATGGTGAGTTATCCCAACGCCACTTTTACTTTGGCACCTTTAATAGTTTTCTGTCTATAAGTAAATATGTAATTTATAGGCCTGTAGTGTATTGCATTGGGACCGATGGAGTGGGTGGAGTAGAAAGTGTTGCTGGGCATATAGACCTCAGTCCTCCATGAAATTAAACCATATATATACATTCTACAGACCCTAGTGAGTAATCCCAACCCCACTTTTACGTAGGCACCTAGAATAGTTCTCTCTATAAGCCAATATGTATTTCATATACAGTGTATTGTGTCGGGGGCATTTATTTGACCTTGGAACAAATTTTAAAACCCACATTTAATGCAAATGTCACGTAAATATTAAAACATGAATCATTATTAATGTTTAGACAATTATTTTCCATATATCATGAATAAATACAGGTTCATGACACTTTTATACTATTACGTGGGTAACATTTATTTTTAAAATTTCCGAAATTCTGTGACCCGGAAATACTTTTGTAGTGTTGGTGACGAAAGGCTGGTAGCACAGAAGAAGAAACTGGAGCTACAGAGCTAGCAAGCTACTTGTTTTAGCCCACTATTTATGTTTAATCACTTCGTCCAACTTAGTCGTTGTCGAAATTTGAAGTGAACGTGATTCAATATATCCAATATACATCGCATGAGACTGTATTTATCGACTTTTAGTGCTCGCGAGCCAATCGTCCAAAGATGTCGGGTCGCCTTGAGTTCCAGACACAGCTAGCTTCCATTATGGAGGTATTGGCCAATGCAGCCGTGGCAGAAATCTGCAAACTGGTAGACGACGACTATGCGGTTGTAAGTTTGCAAATGTCACAATGCCAAAGGGAGAACAAAGGTTTGAAGCGAAAGCTGAATCTTCTCGAGCTGAAGATGGCCCGTGGTTACGCCGAGCGAAGGCTACGGGAAAGCGCAATGAACAGCCGACCCAACAGCAGAGTTCATATCAACACCAATGACAAATTCAGAGAGTCGTCTTTATCAGCTGGTAAGAAGACTGTCAGTAATACCATACCATCTTAAATACTAGTTTATTTGATTACCCTGCTGATTAAAATAAAATAAAAACACCACTGGAAAATAGGGCAGGCTGACATGGCCAAAATATCGTAGAACGGTGTTTTAATTTTTGACGATATTTGACGGTTCTGAATAATACGTTCTAAATATGCTTTATAGGTAGTGCATTAAAAACTTAAATGGTTTTAATGGGCTTTTTCCATTCTGATTGCTTTATACTGTTCAATCAAACTTCAGCCAAAAATAATAGGTGGACAAAACTGACAGTAAAGTAGTCCTTTTTGTAGAACATTACATAGAAATCAAAGTCCTATTTTGTAGCCTCAAACTCTGGTACTGTTTCTATTTGCATAGTTATTTGTTCACTTCCAGCATTCATTTCCAGCATTTTCATCAATTTCTTCATTTCCTGCAATCATTTTATCATTTGCACACTAACGTTTCTGTTAAAGTTTCCTTTATGACAATAATTATTCTCCTCTTTCACTGTATTTTCGGCTTTAATTGCAGTTCTTACTTTCGCCACTAGGGGCAGTCGGCCGAATTCCGGGGCTCTATTTGGCAAGCTTGCCTTCGGTCATGTCTAGATGGGATACAGCTTTTGTCAAATTGATGTGAAAAGTTGTTTTTTTTTGCATTTTAGCTAACCCTATCCCAGGGGTCTCCAACAGGTAGATGATAGATCTCAAGCTACCAGTAGCTCACAGCCCGACGAGTAGTTCGCTAAACAATTCTGAAAGTGCATGCATTTTTTTCATGTTCCATAGTAAACTGTCAAACATAAAGCTCCTCCCGGCTACTATCCAATCAAAGCTACATTATCCAACCCCTGGTTAGCCACTATTGGCATAAAAAGCCAAACGTAACACAATATCTGCCAATTGATTTCCAGCAGTATTGCTCGTCTGTCTGTTTGGTGCACGCATTTGTCTATCACTCCGTAAGTAGCCAGTTAGTGATGCTAGTCATGATGACCATCTTGTGGGTAGACAAAGACTTTCCCAAAAATCTTCTCAATTAATGTTAACTGCAAAGTAGGCTTAACTGACAGAAATATATCATGATTATTTGTATCAATCGGGTGGGCATTTTTGCAAACTCTGTCATGACGTGCTGCAGCAGTAGGCCTAACATCGCTGTGGTCCTCTGTAGCTCAGCTGGTAGAGCACGGCGCTTGTAACGCCAAGGTAGTGGGTTCGATCCCCGGGACCACCCATACATCAAAAAAAAAAATGTATGCACGCATGACTGTAAGTCGCTTGGGATAAAAGCGTCTGCTAAATGGCATATTATTATTATTATTATCGCTAGACCGACACATTCCTCTTTGTCTAAATGCGCAATTAAAAGGGTATTGCACTCAAATCAAAATGTGTTCGTTTTTTTCCCCAGACCTCAAAATTGTTATTCTGATGGGATTTAAGCATTGACATGGATTCAGAACATCAGTTTCTCTATGAATAATTGTACTATTGAGAAAAATATACTTTTATGGGGCCTTATTGCTTGTTTATTTAAGCAATAAGGCCTGAGGGTCTGTGGCATATGGCGGATATACCACAGCTAAGGGCTGTTCTTATGCACGACCCAATGCGGAGTACAGCCCTTAGCCGTGATATATTGGTAATATACCACAAACCCCCCGAGGTGCCTTATTGCTATTATAAACTGGTTACCAACATAATTAGAAGAGTAAAAATAAATGTTTTGTCATACCAGTGGAATACGGTCTGATATACCACGGCTTTCAGGCAATCAGCATTCAGGGCTCGACCCATTATTTTACAAGGTATGTTGACCGAAAACACATCTCTTGTACACCAAGGATCCGGGGTTGCAGGGTAGAGGGGAAGTGAAAAATGTGCCAATTTGAAAGCTAAAAAAAAAAGGTTGGAGACCCCTGCCCTAACCCTTTTCCTAACCTTAACCTAATTCTCCTAACCTGCTATGTTAATTCTCCTAACCTGCTGCGTAATTTCTCCTAAACATTTTGACAAGCTGTATCCTTTCTAGACAAAACCCTTGCCCTCCCGTAGTTGTTGACTTGTGCTAGAAAGTTAGTTAGCTAGCAGTTATTGCCATCATTTTTTCCAGTCACTACTGAATTATTTTATGTAATAAATCAAACATTAAAATAGCGTTATAGAAGTTCAAGTCAAAATCCAAACTGGTCCGTGAATGAATACCGGTATATCATTTTGACGGTTTACCGCCAAGCCCTATGGGAAAACCATAAAAACGTGTGTAATATTGACAGCTTTTTCCCCCATTGGGGCCACCTACACTGAGTGTACAAAACAGAAACACCTTCGTAATATAGAGTTGCACCCCCTTTTGCCCTCAGAACAGCCTCAATTCGTCAGGGCATGGACTCTACAAGGTGTCAAAAGCGTTCCACAGGGATGCTGGCCCATGTTGACTCCAATGCTTCCCACAGTTGTCAAGTCGGCTGGTAGTGGATCTCTACTCCAACTAGCTTGTTCCATCTTATTCCACAGATGCTCAATTTAACTGAGAGCCGGTGACTGGGCAGGCCACTGCAGTAAGCTGAATTCATTCCTGGACAATCCTAGCCTTGTGGCATGGGGCATTATCCTGCTAGAAAAAAATCTATTCGCAGATGGATACACTGCTGCCATGAAGGGATGCACCTGATTAGCAACGATGTTCAGATATCCTGTGGTATTCAAACGTTGCTCCACTTTTATCAAGGGGTCCAATGTGTGCCATGAAAACACACCCTACACCACCCCCACAAGCCTGCAATGTTGACACGCGGCATGATGGATGCATGCACTCGTGGTTTTCTCCGTACCCTAGTCCTCCCCTCAGTGTGAAACAGAAGGAACCGGGATTCATCAGACCAGGCAATGTTTTTCCAATTCTCTAGTGTTTTCGTTCCTTAACCCACTGCAACCGCAGTTTCTTGTTTTTTGCTGAAAGAAGTGGAACTCTGTAAGGTCGTCAGCTGCCATACCCCATTTGTGTCACGGACTAACGAGTTGTGCAATCTTTTATTGGTCTTTGGGCACCAGTGTTGTAACTGTAGCCCGTCTGTTGTTCTGCACAATTCGTGTCAGCCTTCTTTGTCCTCTTTCATCAATGGCCTGCCGTTGGCTGGATGTCCTTTGGATGGTGGACCATTCTTGATACACACTGGAAACTGTTGAGTGTGAAAAACCCAGCAGCGTTGCAGTTCTTGACACACTCAAACCGTTGCGCCTGGCATCTACTACCATACCCCGTTCAAAGGCACTTAAATATTTTGTCTTGCCCATTCATCTTCTGAATGACACACATACACAATCCATGTCTCAATTGTCTGAAGGCTTACAAAAAATCCTTCTTTAACCTGTCTCCTCTCCTTCATCTACCCTGATTTGAAGTGATTTAACAGGTGACATCAATAAGGGATCATAGTTTTCACCTGGATTAACCTGGTCAGTCTGTCATGGAAAGAGCATGTGTTCCTAATGTTTTGTACACTCACTGTATACAGTCATTGGGATCCACCTTTTTTGGGGGGTTATTAAAATCTGACAAAGCTCATCTAGGCCAATGTTACCTCGTCAACCTGCAATTTTTTTAATCAGTAATTTTTAATCATTTTTTTTATTATAGGTGGTGTCTACGACATACAACTGGATCCCATGGGGATGTGGTCAGGAGGACCTGTAGCCAATAATGATCACAACAACAGCTCCCAGATGCATTCCAATCCCATCCGAGACAAGGTAAATTCAAGAAACCAATCCTGTAATGCTGGTTGTCAATGTCTTACACAGTTCAAGAAAACAAATATACTTGGTGGCTAACCGTTATATTTCATTATAGCATAGTCCTACAGTACACAATGGCCCATTTTGAACCATTTTGGGCACTTGGCAGCGTCTGTCACCAGTAGGTCATCATCAACCATGTTGTGGTGTATATTTATGCAGTTAATTCCTGACCTTTCTATCTTCCAGTCGCCAGATCTGCAGCTTGTGGAGCCTGAGTCTCTTCTGGTCAAAGAGGAGAGGATGGAGGATCCCCTTGGAGACGCAGAGGCAGACGACGTAACACTGATCGGAGAGGACGGTTAGTGTGTTAGTCCGTCTCAAGTTTGGTTGCTGTGTTGCAGATACTGTAATTACTCACCCCATGCATTTGATCAACATCAAGACTCCATTCTCACACTAGTCAACCTTGCCATAACTTTGACTTGAGTTAGCTCAACCATTAACCTGCTCTCATTCCCTTCCTCTCTCCTCCAGGAGTGGTGGAGTGTGGACCTCGTGGAGGCAGAGGTAGAACCGGCGCTGAGGACACCCCATCCCATCCACCCACTTCAGCCCATGGCCCAGAGCAGCTCAGCCAGCCTCAGCACCCCGAGCAGCAGCAGCAGGGCCCCAGGAACAGGCACCGTGTGGAGGTCAGTGGCTCGGCACCTCTCCTTAAGTCTGACAGTGAACCCCAACACGCAGGACTGCTGCACCAACCCCACCCTGCTGAGTTTGATATGTTCGGTGGTGATGACGACAGAGGGGATGTTCTAGGGCCGCTGGGCTCGTTCTTTAATGAGAGCAACCAGGCAGAGACGGCCGGGGCCGGGCAGCCATCTTGTTCGTACAGCACAGTCGCTGAGGCCGCCGCGTCGTTTCAGTCCAGGCACCGCCGTCAACTTTCACTTCCTGCTTCGGTCACCATCCACCGCCATCTCCCGGGGAAACGAGAGGAGGTTCTGAACGTCGACGAGGAGGAGGAGGAGGAAGGGAAGGAGCCTCCGGAGAAGTGGGGCCGCGACAGTGGAATGTCTGCAATGTTTGGGGGAGGAGGCAGGTTCCAGGGTAACCATGGCAGCATGGCCGCCCCATCACAATCTCGCTCCATCAATGACATTGCAATGCCGTCGACTTCCGACGCAAACGGGTGGGCACACGGCGGCGGGGGCAGAAACACTGGCGGCGGCAACACTGGCTTCCCCCTGACGAGGGACGGCAAGGTCCCCCACAGGACCAGTGCCCGGGAGAAACTGTTCATCTGCAACTTCTGCGGCAAGGCGTTCAACCGGCCCAAGAAAGTGGAGATCCACCTGAGGACCCACACAGGGGAGAGACCATTCAGATGCAACACCTGTGGGAAGATGTTCTCTGAGGCTGGCAACCTGAAGAAGCACCAGAGGGTCCATACAGGGGAGAAACCCTTCCACTGTGAGCTCTGTGGAAAAGGATTCGCCTGGATACGCAACCTCAAGACCCATCATGAGAGGAACCATCCAGACGTATATCCCCCGGACATGAACAGGGACATGAGCCCTAGTTTTATCTCACCTGGACTACTGCCCAGTCATATGGTCAAGTGCCACAAAGAAGAACATAGGCAAATTACAGTTGGCCCAGAACAGAGCAGTATGGCTGGCCCTTAAATGTACACTGAGGTCTAATATCAATAACATGCATGTCAATCTCTCCTGGCTCAAAGTACAGGAGAGATTGACTGCATCACTACTTGTCTTTGTGAGAGGTATTGACATGTTGAAAGCACCAAACTGTCTTGTTCAGACAGCTAACACAGCTCAGACAGCCAAACATACCCCACAAGACATGCCACCAGGGGTCTCTTCACAGTCCCTAGTCCAGAACAGACTCTGGGAAACACACAGTACTACATAGAGCTATGACTACATGGAACGCTCTTCCACATCAAGTAACTCAAGCGAGCAGTAAAATCCGATAAGAAAAACCCAGATAAAACAACACCTTATGGCACAATGCGGACTGTGAAGAGACACGCGCATACGCTAACACATGCACTCTACACACACACATACATTGTAATATTGAGTATTGTAGTGGTGTAATGTGTTGTATGATGTATTGTTTTATTTTTTGTGATTTGAATCCTGTTTGGACCCCCCTGGGCAGCAGCTAGTGGGGATCCTAATATATACGAATACAAAATTAGCTTCACCTAACGGCAGGGGCAGGGCCCCAACTTACTCATTTAGTTTTCCTTCTCATCTTAAGCTAATCAAGTTTCCACTGTGTTTTAGAAACCAGCCTAATGTTTCTAGCCAGGAGGACGCAACCTTATGATTAAAAATGAATCAGGGGTGACCTACCATCTGGCGAACTAACAGACCAACAACTAAACACTGCTCTAGGGCCAGTCATCATGAATCACAACTCACTAGAGTCAGAGCCCCGATAGATGGGTACGCATGCAAATGTTCTGGGGCATGACGGGTTGTTTTGATTATGTACATAAGACATTTCATATCAGTTGACTAAGGGAGGGTGAATATCTGGTCCAAAATAAGCTACCGATAAGGTATTCATGGTAAATGTCAACCTTAAAGTGTCAATCTGGAGTGGATGATGCTGGTTAGTTTTGTGTACATATTTAAAACAGTACTGTATATCTAATGCTAAGGGAATATTTTACATTGGACAAATTAACTTTGTAAATAAGGCCCAGCGGCCCCAATAAGTTTATGAATGAGTGGCAGTTTGTTAAAGTAAATCACTTTTCTCCTAAAGAATCAGCATGTATTACAATGCCTCTTCTATGTTTTTTTGATTTTCTACATATGGAACTATTATGAATAAAATACATTCCTTACACTGAGGTTTCTGTCATTATTGAAATTAATAGTCAATGGTGCTTTATATGGCAGACAAAGGAAAGCTGAAGGGATTCAAATGACTAACCAATAAGAAAAGCTGTACTGGAGTTACTTGAAAGTCTGTCACACAGAAATATCTCCCACCACCTGCAAGAACACTCATAAATAGTCAATATTTGTTTAATCCTTATTTAGCAAGACACAAGTTTGTTAATCTTCCAAGAAGTTCTTAATGTCACTTAATCTTTGTGAAATAAATTATATATATATCAAATCACTCAAACCCATAAGGTCACTATAACCACAATATTTAATTGGACAGGTCCAATAATGAGGTTCTGAGTAACAGACATCTATTAACTAATCAAATGATGCAACAAGATGCATATAAAATATCAGTAAACATCTTATATAGCTACATAACATACTTGTTGCATACATGTAAGATATACACAATTTGTAATCATTGGTCCGAATATTTATTCCAGTCACAGTTGTGTGATTTAGAAATGAATATGATTCATTGCATAATAGTAATTGTGATATCTAATTCCTGGTCCATCCCTGTGTTTCCAGTCTGCAGCAGTGGAGGACAGAGACCCTGACATCGTGCTGATCAAGGTGGAGGATCTGGACCCACAGGGAGGAGGACTCAGCATCCAGGAGGGTGAGTGGAGACTACAGGGGTGGAAGGCAGTGTGTGGTGAAAGTGGGTAGTGGTGCTAACAGCAGGGCTTGGTAATCAAGGGGTTAGACTTATTAGGATCTGACACAAGGCTAGTTAGATCCCATGTAAAGACTACGCTGTTGCAGACATCCCTGCCTGTTATAGAGCTTTGAAAACATGTTATAATGGCATTGACATTCCCCAAGTTTAGCTCCATGGTGAGATCGCCCATTGATTTCAACACCAGCCAGTGGTGTGATTGTGACGCTGTATTCTCTTCTCCAGGGCTGGAGGAGTCGACCAGAGACAACTACAGAGGAGGAGCATTACCCCTGGAGGCCACCCACCACACCTCACCCTCAGACCACACCCACCACCACCCCGGGACGACCAGGCACCACACCACGGAGGTCAGCTATGGCCGTGTGTCGTACGAGAACCACCCCCTTCCACTGTGGACGAATGGGGGCAGTGGTGGTTCTGGTGACACTAGCGTCCCAGGGCCGTCCTCCCTCAACCTCTCCTACCCAGCAGGCCCAGGCATGCTGATCATGGGAGGGAGGATGGGGCCTGCTGGCTCAGAGATGGGTCAGCACAGGGGCTTCACTGTAGAAGGCTCCGGAAGCTTCTCCGGTTCTATGGGTTGTAGAGAGGGGTCAGAGATGGCTGGTTATGAGATTGCAGAGGCACAGGGGGGTCAGGATATGTACAAAAGCGGGAGGAAGAAAGCGGTGAGGAAGAAAGCGTACCTCTGCAAGTTCTGTGGTAAAGGGTTCTCCTCCCCGGCCAATCTAGAACCGCACCTTAGAACCCACACGGGC
Source organism: Coregonus clupeaformis (assembly GCF_020615455.1). Classification (NCBI taxonomy): domain Eukaryota; kingdom Metazoa; phylum Chordata; class Actinopteri; order Salmoniformes; family Salmonidae; genus Coregonus; species Coregonus clupeaformis. Next base: position 109,036 of record NW_025534498.1, on the reverse strand, counting down.
GAACGGCCGTTTGGGTGCACGGTGTGCGGGAAGCACTTCTCTCAGTACTGGAACCTTAAGATCCACAAGAATGTTCACACGGGGGAGAGGCCATACCCCTGCGCGCTCTGTGGGGAACGCTTTGCCGATCCTAGCAACCTAAAGAAACACCAGAAACGACATCATCCTCAGCAGTAGTAGTACTAGATGGGACAGGGATATAATATCAACCATCTATTACAATATGAGGAGGGCCAGGTTTTTCCTGAAAGCTCAGATGGTTATAGATTTCAACTAGGACCAAGTGTTGTCCCTGATCACATGACCTGACCAGAAACAACTCTGATAGTTATAGGATAAAACTAGGACCCAGAGTTTTTCCTCTGGTCAGGTCACATGATCAGGAATCTCTTGGCCTTGAATCTAGACCCTATATTAGAATTAGTAAAGGGGCTTAGGGAAGGGTTGTTGGTGGAGTCTTAATCTCTCGTGGGAAGATGCACGTGCATTTGAAGCAATTACGCAAAGATTTTAAGTTTGGGTGTCCGAGATTAGTGTAGTCTGGGTAATTTTGTCTTAGCTGGTGATGGTAATAAGCATATTTATTTGTTTTCTATTCATAAAGTTGTATGAAAATTATACTATGTGGTGAGAATAGTGCATGTTTGATCAAATCCATTTAGAAGATAGATGATTCCCCTTATACAGTGGGGAGAACAAGTATTTGATACACTGCCGATTTTGCATGTTTTCCTACTTACAAAGCATGTAGAGGTCTGTAATTTGTATCATAGATACACTTCAACTGTGAGAGACGGAATCTAAAACAAAAATCCCACTCTAAAACAAAAATCCCAAGATGCTTCTTACGGAGCCACTCCTTAGTTGCCCTGGCTGTGTGTTTCGGGTCGTTGTCATGCTGGAAGACCCAGCCATCTTCAATGCTCTTACTGAGGGAAGGAGGTTGTTGGCCAAGATCACGCGATACATGGCCCCATCCATCCTCCCCTCAATACGGTGCAGTCGTCCTGTCCCCTTTGCAGAAAAGCATCCCCAAAGAATGATGTTTCCACCTCCATGCTTCACGGTTGGGATGGTGTTCTTGGGGTTGTACTCATCCTTCTTCTTCCTCCAAACACGGCGAGTGGAGTTTAGACCAAAAAGCTATATTTTTGTCTCATCAGACCACATGACCTTCTCCCATTCCTCCTCTGGATCATCCAGATGGTCATTGGCAGGGGGACCTTGCGTGCGCTGCAGGATTTTAATCCATGACGGCGTAGTGTGTTACTAATGGTTTTCTTTGAGACGGTGGTCCCAGCTCTCTTCAGGTCATTGACCAGGTCCTGCCGTATAGTTCTGGGCTGATCCCTCACCTTCCTCATGATCATTGATGCCCCACGAGGTGAGATCTTGCATGGAGCCCCAGACCGAGGGTGATTGACCGTCATCTTGAACTTCTTCCATTTTCTAATAATTGCGCCAACAGTTGTTGCCTTCTCACCAAGCTGCTTGCCTATTGTCCTGTAGCCCATCCCAGCCTTGTGCAGGTCTACAATTTTATCCCTGATGTCCTTACACAGCTCTCTGGTCTTGGCCATTGTGGAGAGGTTGGAGTCTGTTTGATTGAGTGTGTGGACAGGTGTCTTTTATACAGGTAACGAGTTCAAACAGGTGTAGTTAATACAGGTAATGAGTGGAGAACAGGAGGGCTTTTTAAAGAAAAACTAACAGGTCTGTGAGAGCCGGAATTCTTACTGGTTGGTAGGTGATCAAATACTTATGTCATGCAATAAAATGCAAATTAATTACTTAAAAATCATACAATGTGATTTTCTGGATTTTTGTTTTAGATTCCGTCTCTCACAGTTGAAGTGTACCTATGATAAAAATTACAGACCTCTACATGCTTTGTAAGTAGAAAAACCTGCAAAATCGGCAGTGTATCAAATACTTGTTCTCCCCACTGTAACACCAAGGTATAGGTTCAACATACAACAAAAACCAGTAAATGGGTTGAAGTAACCATATTTGTTAGCAGTAAACTTGTAAATATCTTGTTGGGTGATGGTACTATTTTCTATTTTGAGTCCAAAATACTCTACGCTTATAGGGATAAGTCTATTGTGTCACAATTCTGTGAAACTTTGATCGATGTCCTTATCTTGTAATGTTAAAAGAAGATTAAAATGTTTCTTTGCAAAAACGATGAATGAATTAATGTGGTTATTAACATTACATTACTCCATCACAGGACATTCAATTTCCTCAACTGTGACACAATATCAATATCTTAAAGAGCATTCATCACATCCACAATCTATGCCTAAAATGGGAATAAAATAATTATCACTTAAAGATATTCTCCGGTACTTTTGTATACTTTTTAGCCAGTAGTTCTGAAAGTAACACCCACGAGCCAAAAGTGGTCCTGGAAAATTGCGTTCTACATCACAAATGTGCAGATGTGTGCACCACCTCACTGCTCTCTCTCTACTTTGTGCGCGTCTTGCTAGCTTTCACTCAAATGGCAAGGGGCTGAAGCTTATTGGTTGAAACTCGAATTGCTAGGGGGCTGGCCCACGTGGTAGTAAATGTAGGGAAAATGGCGCCACACAGCTTCCAGAAAACAGTCGCTTTCAAACTAGGGATTTCGTGGCTAATTGAGGTAAGACAGTAATTCTGATCATAGATTATGCATGTATGAGCCACACATTGACACATCCAGCCCAAAGCGGGAGGTTTAAAAAATACTATATACTCACCAGTACCGGAGCATGTCTTTAACAAATGTACTAGTTTTAAGAAATTATTATTTATAGCATGGAAGTCAAAATGGTGAATTAGATTTTCCTAAATATATGTTTGATTTACAGTACACGGAGTATACAAAACATTAGGAACACCTGCTCTTTCCATGACAGACTGACCAGGTGAAAGCTATGATCCCTTATGGTTGACACTTGTCAAATCCACTTCCATCAGTGTAGCTGAAGGGGAGGAGATAGGTTAAAGAATGATTTTTCGCCATGAGACAATTGAGACATGGATTGTGTATGTGTGCCATTCAGAGGGTGAATGCCACAGGAATGGATATCTGAACATCATTACCAGTCAGGCGCATCCTTTCATAGCAGCAATGTATCCATCTGCAAATTGAGTTTTTCAGCAGGATAATGCCGCATGCCACAAGGCTAGGATTGTCCAGGAATGGTTCCACGAACATGACAGTGAATTCAATTTACTGCCCAGTCACCAGATTTCAATCCAATTGAGCGTCTGTGGGATGGGATGTAACAAGCTATTTGGAGTAGAGATCCACTACCAGCCAACTTGACACAACTGTGGGAAGCATTGGAGTCAACATGGGACAGCATCCTTGTGGAATGCTTTCCACACCTTGTAGAGTCCATGCCCTGATGAATTCAGGCTGTTCTGAAGGCAAAAGCGGGTCCAACAGAATATTACAGTAATTACAGTAACCTCTAAATCAAATCCAATTTTATTGGTCATGTACACATATTTAGCAGATGTTTTTGCGGGTGTAGCGAAATGCTTATGTTTCTAGCTCCAACAGTACAGTAATACCTGACGATACAAAGCAATACATGTACAATTCTGAAAAAGAAAGGGATTATGAAATATATAAATATTAGAACTAGCAATGTCAGAGTCCGGAATATAAATATTTATGTATATGATGGTGTGTATACAGTCGTGGTCAAAAGTTTTGAGAATGACACAAGTATTGGTCTTCACAAAGTTCGCTGCTTCAGTGTTATGAGATATTTTTGTCAGATGTTATTATGGTATACTGAAGTATAATTACAAGCATTCCATAAGTGTCAAAGGCTTTTATTGACAATTACATTAAGTTTATGCAAAGAGTCAATATTTGCAGTGTTGACCCTTCTTTTTCAAGACCTCTGCAATCCGCCCTGGCATGCTGTCAATTAACTTCTGGGCCACATCCTGACTGATGGCTGCCCATTCTTGCATAATCAATGCTTGGAGTTTGTCTGAATTTGTGGGTTTTTGTTTGTCCACCCGCCTCTTGAGGATCGACCACAAGTTCTCAATGGGATTAAGGTCTGGGGAGTTTCCTGGCCATGGACCCAAAATGTTGATGTTTTGTTCCCCGAGCCACTTAGTTATCACTTTTTCCTTATGGCAAGGTGCTCCATCATGCTGGAAAAGGCATTGGTCGTCACCAAACTGTTCTTGGATGGTTGGGAGAAGTTGCTCTCGGAGGATGTGTTGGTACCATTCTTTATTCATGGCTGTGTTCTTAGGCAAAATTGTGAGTGAGCCCACTCCCTTGGCTGAGAAGCAACCCCACACATGAATGGCCTCAGGATGCTTTACTGTTGGCATGACACAGGACTGATGGTAGCGCTCACCTTGTCTTCTCCGGACAAGGTGTTTTCCGGATGCCCCAAACAATCGGAAAGGGGATTCATCAGAGAAAATCCTGTGTAGCTCAGTTGGTAGAGCATGGTGCTTGCAACACCAGGGTTGTGGGTTCGTTTCCCACGGGGGACCAGTATGAAAAAATGTATGCACTCACTAACTTTAAGTCGCTCTGGATAAGAGCGTCTGCTAAATGACTAAAATGTAAATGTAAAATGACTTTACCCCAGTCCTCAGCAGTCCAATCCCTGTACCTTTTGCAGAATATCAGTCTGTCCCTGATGTTTTTCCTGGAGAGAAGTGGCTTCTTTGCTGCCCTTCTTGACACCAGGCCATCCTCCAAAAGTCTTCGCCTCACTGTGCGTGCAGATGCACTCTCACCTGCCTGCTGCCATTCCTGAGCAAGCTCTGCACTGGTGGTGCCCCGATCCCGCAGCTGAATCAACTTTAGGAGACGGTCCTGGCGCTTGCTGGACTTTCTTGGGCACCCTGAAGCCTTCTTCACAACAATTGAACCTCTCTCCTTGAAGTTCTTGATGATCCGATAAATGGTTGATTCAGGTGCAATCTTACTAGCAGCAATATCCTTGCCTGTGAAGCCCTTTTTGTGCAAAGCAATGATGACGGCACGTGTTTCCTTGCAGGTAACCATGGTTAACAGAGGAAGAACAATGATTTCAAGCACCACCCTCCTTTTAAAGCTTCCAGTCTATTATTCTAACTCAATCAGCATGACAGAGTGATCTCCAGCCTTGTCCTCGTCAACACTCTCACCTGTGTTAACGAGAGAATCACTGACATGATGTCAGCTGGTCCTTTTGTGGCAGGGCTGAAATGCAGTGGAAATGTTTTTGGGGATTAAGTTCATTTTCATGGCAAAGAGGGACTTTGCAATGAATTGCAATTCATCTGATCACTCCTCATGACATTCTGGAGTATATGCAAATTGCCATCATCAAAACTGAGGCAGCAGACTTTGTGAAAATTAGTATTTGTGTCATTCTCAAAACTTTTGACCACGACTGTAGACATTGTGGACAGTATATAAATAGAGAAGGTGTGTACAGCGGTAGTTATATAGGATAGGACTATAATACAGTATATACTTATGAAGTGGGTAAAACAGTATGTAAACATTATTAAAGTGACCAGTGTTCAATGACTATGTACATAGGGCAGCAGTCTCTAAGGTGCAGTGTTGAGTACCGGGTGGTAGCCGGCTAGAGTTCTGGGCAGGGTACTGGGCGAAGGCCGTCTAGTGGTGACTGTTTAACAGTCTGATGGCCTGCAGATAGAAGCTGTTTTTCTGTCTCTCGGCCCCAGCTTTGATGCACCTGTACTGTCTCCACCTTCTAGATGGTAGCGGGGTGAACAGGTCGTGGCTCGGGTGTCTGAGGTCCTTGATGATCTTCTTGGCCTTCCTGTGACACCGGGTGCTGTAGATGTCCTGGAGGGCAGGCAGTGTGCCCCCGGTGATGCGTTGGACTGACCGCTATCTATCTAGAGTTTAGTTCATCTCATAGGCTCTTTCTCCTCTCTTCTTCCTAGTTTGCAGCTCCTGAATCAACTCCATCAACACTAAGACTGGGACAGAACCTGGGAAGTATCACACCAACAGGAGGACCTGACCTGACAGCAGAGTGTAAGTGGAGAATGAAAATAAACCAGGAATGCATGATAACCGTGTCGGCGCCCACCAGACAGCGTCACTCACTTACAATAGTTTACTAAAAGCTATTTTTTTATGAGGAGGGAAACGAGGCTAGTTCAGTCCCCCTTTTAAGTTGAATGCACTAACTGTAAGTCACCGTGGATAAGTGTGTCTGCTAAATCAGGGTTTTCCAAACTCGGTCCTGGGGTCCCCCCTGAGTGCATGTTTTGGGTTTTGCCCTAGCACTACACTAATTAAAATAATCAAAACTTGACGATGAGTTTATTATTTGAATCAGCTGTGCAGTGCTAGGGCAAAAACCAAAACGTGCACCCAGGGGGGGTCCTAGGACCGAGTTTGGGAAACAATAACTAAAATGTAAAAGGCCTCTCTAGCTTATTATCCTTTACCATAACTTTTAACTCAGAATGAGTGTCTTAACTAGTATTTACAATAAACATGCACCTTTTCCATGTTCCTTATCCAGGTACTGTGGAGTCCTCCAGACCCACACTTCCCGCCCCTGCCTCACAAAAAGGTATTGGAACCACCAGTCCCACAGCGAGCCTAGGTAATACAGCCAATGTGCCCAAGGGAGCGCCAGACAACACACCTCCAACCCAGACCACACAACAGCTCAGCAAGCAGAGAGCAGCCAACACGCAAGGCTCTGAGTACTCACTGTTTGAGCTGGAGACCTTCTTCACGCGCTGGGCCCCAGACACATCGGCATCAACAGCGCCCTCCGGTGGTCCCTCGTGCTCCTACACCGACGACACTACAGACACTGACCCAGACTGCCTCATAGTCGACCCAGAGCCTCATCCCCAGCTCCCCTCAGCGACTGTCAGGCCCACAGGGGAGGGTGTGCCTTTCTCTGGGCATCAGGGAGTTCAAGCAGCCACTCTGGGTGTGGGTGGGGCCATCCAGGGGCATCCCACATGGAGCAGGGCAGCCATTTTGAGAGCGTCTCAACAAGCACATCAGCGGCAGCTTCAACGACGCCTCAGAGCACAGCAGCTACAACAGACTCACCCAGAAAACCCAACTACCTCCACCACCAACACTACTAGTACCGGTATGTCTTCCCAATCCCTTCACTCCCTGGTAGGTCTACCACCAGGGAGAGGGGCTACGGCCAAAGGCTTTGCCCACATCGAGGTGACCCTGGCTGGACAGCAGGCAGCCCAGCTGGCCCAGCAGCACTGCGATGTGGCCGGGAGGAGAAAGAGCTACGTGTGCCGAGCCTGCGGTAAGGCCTTCACCGGTCAGTCCAACCTGGAGGCTCACCAGAGGGTACACACAGGGGAGAAGCCGTTCAGGTGTGCCACCTGTGGGAAGATGTTCTCAGAGGCTGGCAACCTGAAGAAGCACCAGAGGGTCCATACAGGGGAGAAACCCTTTGCCTGTAGCCACTGTGGGAAGTGCTTCGCCTGGATATGCAACCTCAAGACTCACCAGCAGTCAGTCTGTGGAGGTGGAGGAGGAGGGGTGTGAGGCATAGAATTAGAATCAGTAGACTGGACGGACATGGTTCTAAAATCTACAATAGAATATTGCTCACACAGACATTAATGGGAATTCATTCTAATTCTATGTTGTGCGAGCAACAACACCCCAAACCTCCAAAACAAACACTACAATACAAAGGAAATGTAAAAGGGATTAGCAGAAAGTTGTCTTTACATGTGACACTTTTTTCCTCTGTTCAACTCCAGATCTTTGTTACAGTAGTTAGAATAAGGGGCTTATAATTTCATGGCCGACACACTACCTTAGGCGATTATTAGATAAAGTATCTTTATTTGAAAGTAAAATGTGGTATTAATATCGAATATCATGTGCGTATTTTCTGAACAAATGTGTTCCAATACATGTATTTTTTATATTATTAAGGTACACCTTTTTTTTTTTTTGCAAGATTTGACATGTACTAAATAATTGTCAATCTGTGTCAGTCATTCAATAGCAAGTAATATAATGTGGCCACAGACAGTGACATCAAAATAAACATATTTTCTTAACACAATAAGGTAGTATTTGGTACTAAATATTCACATCGATTATGAACTATTCTGTGCTTTTGTGAGACCAGCAAGTTTGTTTTAAAAATCCGTTTTTGTTACGGGGACCTACAGTCATTGTGTAATACTAAATGCAACCGCAATGTGGCAAAACGCTACAAGTAATTATATTTCTTTTCAGACTTTCCCGCCGTACTTTCAAATTCATCTGCAAATACAGGCTTCTTGTAGGCCCGGCTAGCTCAGTCGGTAGAGCATGAGACTCTTAATCTCAGGGTCGTGGGTTCGAGCCCCACGTTGGGCGCTATTTTTTCTATAGACCTTTGAAACGAACAAGTCATACATTTGGCATTTACGGGTGAAAGTGTGTTGCCTTTTTTATGTAATTCCGCTGCTAAATCGATAGCTTCAGAGTCCATACATTCATCGTGGAAAATAAACGCTAGTGGGCGTGGCGTTTGGCCGGAGCGATGTGGCTAGGTTCAAACCAGGCATTTTACTATCGCTTCCCTTAAAAATATAATTAATATAACATACATGATACATGATACATGATGTATAAATACGCCACAATACATGATGGTGAAAAAGATTAGCAGAGGATGGTGTCAATCCATCCACCGATGGGTAACCTAGCTAACGTAGAAGGCGTGAAATAAAACCTTTGGGTTATGTGCACAGCTGTAGCTGTATTTTCATTGGTCAATTCTTGTGGCGCGGTCTCTGGTCGGTTTTCGAGGATCAATTCTTGGTACAGTTTTGGTAGAGGACGTGGTGAAAAAGGACTAGCAGAGGATGGTTTCGATCCATCGACCTCTGGGTTATGGGCCCAGCACGCTTCCGCTGCGCCACTCTGCTCTGGAATGCTTTAACAAAGGATTTTGTTCATAAACCTGAGGTAGGGCATATATGACATATATCAACTGCTGGTTTCATTGCTACTCTTTTCTTTTGTTGTATATTATTTGTTTATATTTATTTTTGTACCCATAATTTGTCATCATTACAGTTCAATACATTCATACACTTCCCTTTCACCCTTTCAAAAACAATTAGCTACCTTTTTCAAAAGGTAAACATTTGATAATACTCTTGTTTCACACATACAATGTGCATAATATATCATGCATGTATATTTACGGCCGCTGATTTATTTGTGAATTTACGGGGTCTATTTATGTATCTGAACATTACTAACAATGATTGTTATAACTAACCCATTGTTCTAGCTGTGCATGCGGTTATACGACTGAGAATGAAGAAAAGTATTAATTCCCTGACCGGGAATCGAACCCGGGCCGCGGCGGTGAGAGCGCCGAATCCTAACCACTAGACCACCAGGGAAAGTTAAAAAACTTAGGACAGTTTGACTATTCATCTGGGTTACCATTTGACGCTTTGCGCTCTGCCTGGTAGAGGATGTTTTCACAGTGAAAACAATCTTCACATGAACTTGATTGGTCAACTCGCCCAGCTCTCCTGCATTCATTTACATAACTGGTATCCTTTTGGGTTAACTTTGCCCATTCAGAGGACTGTAAGAAAACGTTGGTTTACTGATGTAACATTGGTTCTCTGAGTAGAGTAACTGGTCGCCAAACGACCTATGGTAAAACTCCTGCCCTTCACGCGATGTGATTGAGATGCTTAATATCAAAGTCGTTTACAGTCATGCCACACCCGTACTGTACCCACGTGACCTGCCACTGTGGCTGATATACTTACAACAACAGCTCACTGATTGTTGATAAGTATAGGTTCATGGTAAGCTCACTTATATGGGTTGAGAGAGCGTGCCATGTCCAGAACCACAGACCCCACTGATGGTGTGGACATAACATGTGAGGATATGACAGAGCCAAGTGACTTGGTGTATAGCGAGAATAGGAGAGGGCCTAGAACTGAGCCCTGGGGGACACCAGTGGTGAGAGCACGTGGTGCGGAGACAGCTTCTCGCCACGCCACTTGGTAGGAGCGACCGGTCAGGTAGGACGCAATCCAAGAGTGAGCCACGAGGGCACTGCGTTCATCCACCTCTGGTCTGCTGCCTTTGATACTGTGAACCATCAGATCCTCCTCTCCACCCTCTCCGAGCTGGGCATCTCCGGCGCGGCTCACTCTTGGATTGCGTCCTACCTGACCGGTCGCTCCCCCCGTTGTGGTGTTTCAAATGTCTGTTGTGGTGACCGTATTACCGCCACACCGGCGGTCACGAAACATGAAGGCAGTCAAATTCCACGACTGTTTAGTCACGGTAATTAGGCTTCTCCAAGCTCTGATGCTGCTGATGGTCATTAGTAGCCTACCAAACTTGCTAACTGCCTGGTACTCAGCACTCTGTTGTCCCTCTAATCACTCTGACATCAATGCAAATGTAATCGAAAAACGAATCAAACACTTCATGAGAGCCCATGAGCTCATGTTGAGCAACATTTCTATAGGCTATGCAATTGCGCGAGAAAACAGAGTGATGGCCTCTATTAAAAAGAGGAGGATCCCATCAGCTTTCTATAGGCTAGGCCTACTATACTTATTTCTCAACTTTCCTAATATTAAGCACATTGCTTATCTTTACAACAGGAGTATAGCCTACCTGGCTGGCATGAAAATGAACCACGGGAAAAGCGTCCTCCATTCGCTATTTAAGTGCATAGATGACATTTATTTATTCCCTTGCCCCTGTTTCGAGTCAGGTGCATGATAATGGTCCATTCTAAATAAAATAAAATGTCACACATACATTATTTAGTATATATAAAGACAAGATTAAATCAAGAATAGTCTGATGGGTGACAATATTAGCCTATCACTTGTGAATGATGCCCAGCATAAGGCAAAAACAACGCCTTTTTTTACGACTTTTTTTAATCATAGTCGCACACCTCATGTAGCCTAACCCATAGGCCTATATGTTTTCATAAGGTTTGTATCACAACTAAAGTGGCCAAATAACTTCTTAAAATTAAGCACATGAATCCGCTTTACAAGGGGTGTAGAGCCTAACTGGCATACATAAGCAGCACGTGAGTTTCAAGTTTGGGGAAGATAATTTTCACCATAAAAACGCACCTTTATAATAAAAGCATTACATGCATAATCATATTTGCGGTCACTTTTGATAATGGTGTTTTCCCGCTAATGGAACATTTGTGCTTTTAGCCTGCTGCAGTGTGCGCATTGCTGCACTTATGATGTGAAGAAATAGCCTAATAGTTTATCAACATTTTAAGCTAAACGTTCTGATCTGTTGCATCAGCCTCATTGCGTAAAAAAGGTTTTTTGATGCTAGTGGTTGTATTAATTTGGGATCTATCGCATCACATTACCAGACTATGTTTGAAATATTTATTTCTCGCACAGAATAGAATTGATCAACTTTTGTACTGTGGGGGATAGTAGATTGATGTAGGCTAGTGTTTTTGCTGTTCGTTAGTCCTACTCATCTTGTTGGCTGACGAAAAGTAAATGTGGACAGTTCTTCCAATATCTTCAATATGCACCTCGGAATTGGATAAGGACGCGCAATTGCGTCCCAAATGTGCCTGTCTTCACTTGTAGCCTGTGAGAAAGACCTGATCACGTGATGGAGAGCCGTATGAGTAATAGGTGCTTCAGAGCACGCAGCACTCAGGGAGAAGGGAATTATAATTATTATACATAGCCCAAGGGCACAATGGCCACTGGCCCGCCAAATGAATTGATTTTTTTAGGGTGCATAACGGCCACACAAAGGGGATGCCGCCGGGAAATTCGAGGCATTATCAAGTGCTTGTCAAATTGTGAATGAGAGACTGATGAAGTGTGTACAGCCTGCGCAAAAAACAAAGCAGAGCTCATGCCTTTCAAGCGACTTTTTTCAAATCATCATTAGAGTCGCATCATGCAGCCTTACAATGTATTAAAAATCATATCATACTAAATGGAGTGTCTCGGTTTTACATACAGAATAGTACGAAATGCTCTGAGACCAGTTTGAGAAAGCGCATGTAATTCTCCAACTCACTTGGATGAAACAATAGCCAATAGAATGGCAGTCTTGACTGAGAGCTCATATAGCTCAATTGAAGACATGGGCTCAAATGGTGGGCTCATATGTGATCGTAGGACAACATCTAACTCCCATGAGGGTACTGAAGGACCCCTGGGGGGCAGTAGTCTGCTGGCACCTTTCATGAATTGGGATACTAGAGGGCGTGCCCGCGCTGAAGACGTCTAAATCGGTCCACTAATACAGGACTAGTAAAGGATCAGTGCACTACTTTTGTGATTAAAAAAACAACAAAATGTATTGCAGTGTTTACCAGCATTTGTAACTTGAGTCTGATAATTATCTGCACAAAACAGTTAATTTGATAATACTTGTGGAATGTAAAAAACTTGCTTGATAGGCCTATATGTTTTCTAGTTCCTTCAAATGCAAATGCAACTTATTTCCAATGTGAAAACTAAAATTGTCTATTCATTACTTTTTAGTAGATACTCTTATCCAGAGCAACTTACAGTAGTGAGTCCATACATTTACATACTAGGTCCCCCATGGGAATCAAACCCACAACCTTAGTATTGCAAGTGCCATGCTCTACCAACTAAACCACATCATCACAAACCACTTGATGTCTCAATGTACTCAATTACTGTATTGTGCATTGTTTTTCTTCATGGTGATGGAAAGTCTACAGGTACAAACCTACAGTTGAAGTCGGAAGTTTACATACACTTAGGTTGGAGTCATTAAAACTCGTTTTTCAACCACTCCACAAATGTCTTGTTAAAAACTATAGTGCATGACACAAGTAATTGTTCCAACAATTGTTTACAGACAGATTATTTCACTTATAATTCACTGTATCACAATTCCAGTGGGTCAGAAGTTTACATACACTAAGTTGACTGTGCCTTTAAACAACTTGGAAAATTCCAGAAAATTATGTCATGGCTTTAGAAGCTTCTGATAGGCTAATTGACATCATTTGAGTCAATTGGAGGTGTACCTGTGGATGTATTTCAAGGCCTACCTTCAAACTCAGTGCCTCTTTGCTTGACATCATGGGAAAATCAAAAGAAATCAGCCAAGACCTCAGAAAAATAATTGTAGACCTCCACAAGTCTGGTTAATCCTTGGGAGCAATTTCCAAACGCCTGAAGGTACCACGTTCATCTGTACAAACAATAGTACGTAAGTATACATGGGACCACGCAGCCATCATACCGCTCAGGAAGGAGATGCGTTCTGTCTCCTTGAGATTAACGTACTTTGGTGCGAAAAGTGCAAATCAATCCCAAAACAACAGCAAAGAACCTTGTGAAGATGCTGGAGGAAACAGGTACAAAAGTATCTATATCCACAGTAAAACGAGTCCTATATTGACATAACCTGAAAGGCCGCTCAGCAAGGAAGAAGCCACTGCTCCAAAACCGCCATAAAAAAGCCAGACTACGGTTTGCAACTGCACATGGGGACAAAGATCGTACTTTTTGGAGAAATGTCCTCTGGTCTGAAGAAACAAAAATTGAACTGTTTGGCCATAATGACCATCGTTATGTTTGGAGGAAAAAGGGGGATGCTTGCAAGCCGAAGAACACCATCCCAACCGTGAAGCACGGGGGTGGCAGCATCATGCTGTGGGGGTGCTTTCCTGCAGGAGGGACTGGTGCACTTCACAACATCATGAGGAAGGAAAATTATGTGGATATATTGAAGCAACATCTCAAGACATCAGTCAGAAGTTAAAGCTTGGTCGCAAATGGGTCTTCCAAGTGGACAATGACCCCAAACATACTTCCAAAGTTGTGGCAAAATAGCTTAAGGACAACAAAGTCAAGGTATTGGAGTGGCCATCACAAAGCCTAGACCTCAATCGTATAGAAAATGTGTGGGCAGAACTGAAAAAGCGTGTGCGAGCAAGGAGGCCTACAAACCTGACTCAGTTACACCAGCTCTGTCAGGAGGAATGGGCCAAAATTCACCCAACTTATTGTGGGAAGCTTGTGGAAGGCTACCCGAAACGTTTGACCCAAGTTAAACAATTTAAAGGCAATGCTACCAAATACTAATTGAGTTTATGTAAACTTCTGACCCACTGGGAATGTGATGAAAGAAATAAAAGCTTAAATAAATCATTCTCCCTACTTTTATTCTGACATTTCACATTCTTAAAATAAAGTGGTGATCCTAACTGACCTAAGACAGGGGATTTTTACTAGGATTGAATGTCAGGAATTGTGAAAAACTGAGTTTAAATGTATTTGCTAAGGTGTATGTAGACTTCCGACTTCAACTGTAGATGACCAGCTTATGTACAACACAGTAATGTACATTTACATTAAGTGGTTTGTAAGGATGGTAAATTAATACTGAACAAAAAGTGGTTGTTTTCCATGTTATTTGATCAAGAAAAATATTTAATTTGATGAGGATGTTTTGTGTCTTTGAACATAACTTTGCACCTTTTGTTGTAAATGTTTGAGGACAGGGTTTTATTCTTTTTGGATCCCGTTAGAATGACAATCGCAGAGAAAGGGACAGGGCAACCACTCTTACAATTCCAACTATTGAATCCTGCAAGATACCGTTCTTAATTATGCAACTACTTTTTTGGCAAAGCAGAGATGCTGAAAAAATTGTTTTGTTCTCGCTACAGATGTCTATATCGGTCTGCTAATACTAGTAATGGCCCAGTGTACTACTTTTGTGAACACATATTTTTATTTTTTTGTGTAAATATTTTGTATTCATATTTTTTTGGTATTCTGATTTTTCAGGGGGTGTTGCAGCATCCTCATCACTCCTAGTTCCTGTGGCTATGCCTGGAATGGCTCAAGAAGGAGGCTAGACTGTTCTGGAGTGGCCAGCGAAGAGTTCAGATCTGAATTACATCCCTAACCTATGGCGAGCGCTGAAAACAACAGTTGGTGGAGGGCACCCCTAAAACATTGAAGAATTAGAGCAGTTATCTTGGTCAAAGGCTGTTGACTGGGTGCCAATAACTTTACCCATGCCATTTGTCATTTTCTAAATTAAAATTGTAAACTTAAGTTTACAAAAATACAATTGGTTCTGCAGTGTTGAAAATCCAATAACAAGGTGTGGAGACCAAACGTTTTTTTTCTTCAATTTCAACTTATTAGAGAAGAAATAGGTCATTCTTTAAGAAAGTTGCAAGGGTGCCTATATATTTGGCCACAATTGTATGATTGAATTGTTGACAACACACTATATTATGCAACATAAATGGGTTAAACCACATTTCATGCCCCATGGGGTCAATAATCAATATTCAGACTAAAGGTTGCCTTTAAAATAATACCTGTAATAGTAATAAAATAAAACACTTTTATTATCTCAAAATGTAGTCTGAACATGTGGGAAACATGATGGAAATTCAAGAAAAACATTTTGGTGGATATTGCACACTATACACCACCTGAAAACGCATTCATTTCAATGTAATTGAATATTCATGTTTTGTCACACAAAATTACCATATTTTTCCCAAATTCAACATCAGTCCTCATTTAACAATGCTTACCTAACTATGAAAGCCATTGAAGCAGACCTAAAGTAATTTATTTAATATATATATTTTTATAAGCAAAAATGTTATGCAAATTGCAATTCTAATCCTGCTTGACTTCTCAACCGCCTGGTAGAGCTCTGTAATTTCCAAATTAAACATAAAGTTGAAAAAGTTTTTATTTTAGTTGTTCATAATAGGAATTTACAGTGAAATAACACATTTTGTTCAACGTGTTTTTCAAGAAGTGACAGTTAAGATGTGGCTTTGTTTTTGTACAAAAGCGCAGGTGGATTGCCACTCTAACAGCTGTGCACGGGCTAAAAAAACAAGACCAAAACATCTCTGCCCTCCTTTCAACCCTGCCAGCTGTCTTTCTGGTAAACATCTTAAATGTATTGCAATTTCTAAGACGCTGGAGAGTGTAACCTACAGCGATCTAGTGTAACAGCCAGCTAGCTCCAGTCCTGCGTTTTGGGATGGATCTGTTGGAGCCCCCCGCGCCGATGAATGATCATGCTGCTTCTCCTCCTTCGGTGTCCAAATCCAAGAACTGCGATCTGTCCCCGGCTATGAGAGCCAAGATCGAACGGAACAGACAGCGGGCTGTGATGCTGAGGCAAGCCCGCCTGGCCAGCAGACCATCGGCTGGAGAGGGGGGTGGAACCTCGGCTAAAGTCGCCAAGACAGTCGACTCTGGTGGAGGGTTCTTCATTGATGAAGAAGAGGAGGAGCAAAGGACAAAGAAAGTGGTGCATCAACCAGGTATGTGGATTTATAATAAATTAAACATTGCTGGGGGCATCAAGGTATTCATATCTGTTGCATTATGTAATCTCTCATCTGTCAAGATGTCAGATGTGAAACAGAGAAAGATGTATTGGTGGTTCATGTGCGCCCCCTTGTGGATTCATGTCATACCACATGCCAGTTGCTGATTGGAGTTTGTTTCTTTCAATCAGGTATAACTACCTGCTACAGTAAATAATGGCCATAATACATTATTTACGGCATACGTGACAACCAACCACTATCTGAATGACTAGTAACTCAGTGTTTGACTATAGCATCTTGGGTGAACTCTCCTCCTAGCACTCTTTCCAAACTGATTATAAGTTATATATACTGTGTGTGTATATATATATATATATATATATATATATATATATTTATTTTGGTATTGTATATATATATATGGTACTGTGTATATATATATATATATATATATATATATATATATATATATATATATATATATTGGTATTGTATATATATATATGGTACTGTGTATATATATATATATATATATATATATATATATATACAGTGAGGGAAAAAAGTATTTGATCCCCTGCTGATTTTGTACGTTTGCCCACTGACAAAGAAATGATCAGTCTATAATTTTAATTAACAGTGAGAGACAGAATAACAACAAAAAAATCCAGAAAAACGCTTGTCAAAAATGTTATATTTGACCCCTCTGCAAAACATGACTTAGTACTTGGTGGCAAAACCCTTGTTGGCAATCACAGAGGTCAGACGTTTCTTGTAGTTGGCCATCAGGTTTGCACACATCTCAGGAGGGATTTTGTCCCACTCCTCTTTGCAGATCTTCTCCAAGTCATTAAGGTTTCGAGGCTGACGTTTGGCACTCAAACCTTCAGCTCCCTCCACAGATTTTCTATGGGATTAAGGTCTGGAGACTGGCTAGGCCACTCCAGGACCTTAATGTGCTTCTTCTTGAGCCACTCCTTTGTTGCTTTGGCCGTGTGTTTTGGGTCATTGTCATGCTGGAATACCCATCCACGACCCATTTTCAATGCCCTGGCTGAGGGAAGGAGGTTCTCAACCAAGATTTGACGGTACATGGCCCCGTCCATCGTCCCTTTGATGCAGTGAAGTTGTCCTGTCCCCTTAGCAGAAAAACACCCCCAAAGCATAATGTTTCCACCTCCATGTTTGACGGTGGGGATGGTGTTCTTGGGGTCATAGGCAGCATTCCTCCTCCTCCAAACACGGCGAGTTGAGTTGATACCAAAGAGTTCCATTTTGGTCTCATCTGACCACAACACTTTCACCCAGTTCTTCTCTGAATCATTCAGATGTTCATTGGCAAACTTCAGACGGGCATGTGCTTTCTTGGGCAGGGGGACCTTGCGGGCGCTGCAGGATTTCAGTCCTTCACGGCGTAGTGTGTTACCAATTGTTTTCTTGGTGACTATGGTCCCAGCTGCCTTGAGATCATTGACAAGATCCTCCCGTGTAGTTCTGGGCTGATTCCTCACCGTTCTCATGATCATTGCAACTCCACGAGGTGAGAACTTGCATGGAGCCCCAGGCCGAGGGAGATTGACAGTTCTTTTGTGTTTCTTCCATTTGCGAATAATCTCACCAACTGTTGTCACCTTCTCACCAAGCTGCTTGGCGATGGTCTTGTAGCCCATTCCAGCCTTGTGTAGGTCTACAATCTTGTCCCTGTAATCCTTGGAGAGCTCTTTGGTCTTGGCCATGGTGGAGAGTTTGTAATCTGATTGATTGATTGCTTCTGTGGACAGGTGTCTTTTATACAGGTAACAAACTGAGATTAGGAGCACTCCCTTTAAGACTGTGCTCCTTACCTCAGCTCGTTACCTGTATAAAAGACACCTGGGAGCCAGAAATCTTTCTGATTGAGAGGGGGTCAAATACATATTTCCCTCATTAAAATGCAAATCAATTTATAACATTTTTGACATGCGTTTTTCTGGAATTTTTGTTGTTATTCTGTCTCTCACTGTTCAAATAAACCTACCATTAAAATTATAGACTGATCATTTCTTTGTCAGTGGGCAAATGTACAAAATCAGCAGGGGATCAAATACTTTTTTCCCTCACTGTATACACTACCGTTCAAAAGTTTGGGGTCACTTAGAAATGTCCTTGTTTTCCATGAAAACATACATTAAATTAGTTTGAATAGGAAATATAGCAAAATGCATAGGAAATTTAGTCATTGACAAGGTTAGAAATAATGATTTTTAATAGAAATAATAATTGTGTCCTTCAAACGTTTCTTTCGTCAAAGAATCCTCCATTTGCAGTAATTACAGCCTTGCAGACCTTTGGCATTCTAGTTGTCCATTTGTTGAGGTAATCTGAAGAGATTTCACCCCATGCTTCCTGAAGCACCTCCCACAAGTTGGATTTGCTTGATGGGCACTTCTTACGTACCATACGGTCAAGCTGCTCCCACAACAGCTCAATAGGGTTGAGATCCGGTGACTGTGCTGGCCACTCCATTATAGACAGAATACCAGCTGACTGCTTCTTCCCTAAATAGTTTTTGCATAGTTTGGAGCTGTGCTTTGGGTCATTGTCCTGTTCTAGGAGGAAATTTGCTCCAATCAAGCGCCGTCCACAGGGTATGGCATGGTGTTGCAAAATGGAGTGATATTCTTCCTTCTTCAATATCCCTTTTACCCTGTACAAATCTCCCACTTTACCACCACCAAAGCACCCCCAGACCATCACATTGCCTCCACCATGCTTGACAGATGACATCAAGCACTCCTCCAGCATCTTTTCATTTGGTCTGCGTCTCAGAAATGTTCTTCTTTGTAATCCGAACACCTCAAACTTCGATTTGTCTGTCCATAACACTTTTTTCCAATCTTTCTCTGTCCAGTGTCTGTGTTTTTTTGACCATCTTAATCGTTTCTTTTTATTGGCCAGTCTGAGATATGGCTTTTTCTTTGCAACTCTGCCTAGAAGGTCAGCATCCCGGAGTCGCCTCTTCACTGTTGACGTTGAGACTGGTGTTTTGCGGGTACAATTTAATGAAGCTGCCAGTTGAGGACCTGTGAGGTGTCTGTTTCTCAAACTAGACACTCTAATGCATTTGTCCTCTTGCTCAGTTGTGCACTTGGGCCTCCCACTCCTCTTTCTATTCTGGTTAGAGCCAGTTTGCACTGTTCTGTGAAGGGAGTAGTACACAGCGTTGTACGGGATCTTCAGTTTCTTGGCAATTTCTCGCATGGAATAGCCTTAATTTCTCAGAACAAGAATAGACTGACGAGTTTCAGAAGAAAGTTATTTATTTCTGGCCATTTTGATCCTGTAATCGAACCCACAATTACTGATGCTCCCGATACTCAACTAGTCTCAAGAAGGCCAGTTTTATTGCTTCTTTAATCAGCACAACAGTTTTCAGCTGTGCTAACATAATTGCAAAATGTTTTTTTAATGATCAATTAGCCTTTTAAAATGATAAACTTGGATTAGCAAACACAACGTGCCATTGGAACACAGGACTGATGGTTGCTGATAATTGGCCTCTGTGCGCCTATGTAGATATTTCATTAAAAATCAGCCGTTTCCAGCTACAATAGCCATTTACAACATTAACAATGTCTACACTGTATTTCTGATCAATTTTGTGTTATTTTAATAGACAAAAAAATTGTTTTTATTTTGAAAACAAGGACATTTCTATGTGACCCCAAACTTTTGAACGGTCGTGTATATATATACAGTACCAGTCAAAAGTTTGGACACACCTACTCATTCAAGGGTTTTTCGTTAATTTTTACTATTTTCTACATTGTAGAATAATAGTGCAGACATCAAAACTATGAAATAACACATATGGAATCATGTAGTAACCAAAAAAGTGATAAACAAATCAAAATATATTTTATATTTGAGATTCTTCAAAGTAGCCACCCAGTGCCTTGATGACAGCTTTGCACACTCTTGGCATTCTCTCAACCAGCTTCACCTGGAATGCTTTTCCAACAGTCTTGAAGGAGTTCCCACATATGCTGAGCACTTGTTGGCTGCTTTCCCTTCACTCTGCGGTCCAACTCATCCCAAAGCATCTCAATTGGGTTGAGGTCGGGTGACTGTGGAGGCCAGGTCATCTGATACAGCACTTTATCACTCTCCTTCTTGGTCAAATAGCCCTTCCACAGCCTGGAGGTGTGTTGGGTCATTGTCCTGTTGAAAAACAAATGATAGTCCCACTAAGCCCAAACCAGATGGGATGGCGTATCGCTGCAAAATGCTGTGGTAGCCATGCTGGTTAAGTGTGCCTTGAATTCTAAATAAATCACAGACAGTGTCACCAGCAAAGCACCCCCACACCATAACACCTCCTCCTCCATGCTTCACGGTGGGTACTACACATGCGGAGATCATCCGTTTACCCACACTGCGTCTCACAAAGACACAGTGGTTGGAACCAAAAATCTCAAATTTGGACTCCAGACCAAAGGATACATTTCCACCGGTCTAATGTCCATTGCTTGTGTTTCTTGGCCCAAACAAGTCTCTTCTTCTTATTGGTGTCCTTTAGTAGTGGTTTCTTTGCAGCAATTCGACCATGAAGGCCTGATTCACACAGTCTCCTCTGAACAGTTGATGTTGAGATGTGTCTGTTACTTGAACTCTGTGAAGCATTTATTTGGGCTGCAATTTCTGAGGCTGGTAACTCTAATGAACTTATCCTCTGCAGCAGAGGTAACTCTGGGTCTTCCTTCCCTGTGGCGGTCCTCATGAGAGCCAGTTTCATCATAGCGCTTGATGGTTTTTGCAACTGCACTTGAAGAAACGTTCAAAGTTCTTGAAATGTTCCGTATTGACTGACCTTCATGTCTTAAAGTAATGATGGACTGTTGTTTCTCTTTGCTTATTTGAGCTGTTCTTGCCATAATATGGACTTGGTCTTTTACCAAATAGGGCTATCTTCTATATCAAATCAAATCAAATCAAATTTTATTGGTCACATGCGCCGAATACAACAGGTGCAGACATTACAGTGAAATGCTTACTTACAGCCCTTAACCAACAGTGCATTTATAAAAAAAAAAAAAAATAAGTAAAAATAAAACAACTAAAAAACAAACAAAAAAAAAAAGTGTTGAGAAAAAAAAGACCAGAAGTAAAATAAAGTGACAGTAGGGAGGCTATATATACAGGGGGGTACCGTTGCAGAGTCAATGTGCGGGGGCACCGGCTAGTTGAGGTAGTTGAGGTAGTATGTACATGTGGGTAGAGTTAAAGTGACTATGCATAAATACTTAACAGAGTAGCAGCAGCGTAAAAAGGATGGGGTGGGGGGGCAGT
Organism: Coregonus clupeaformis; assembly: GCF_020615455.1. Lineage (NCBI taxonomy): Eukaryota > Metazoa > Chordata > Actinopteri > Salmoniformes > Salmonidae > Coregonus > Coregonus clupeaformis. The sequence continues at coordinate 87,356 of NW_025534498.1, read as the reverse complement.
GCAAATAGTCAGAGTAGCCATGATTAGCTGTTCAGGAGTCTTATGGCTTGGGGGTAGAAGCTGTTGAGAAGTCTTTTGGACCTAGACTTGGCACTCCTGTACCGCTTGCCGTGCGGTAGCAGAGAGAACAGTCTATGACTAGGGTGGCTGGAGTCTTTGACAATTTTGAGGGCCTTCCTCTGACACCGCCTGGTATAGAGGTCCTGGATGGCAGGAAGCTTTGCCCCAGTGATGTACTGGGCCGTACGCACTACCCTCTGTAGTGCCTTGCGGTCGGAGGCCAAGCAGTTGCCATACCAGGCGGTGATGCAACCAGTCAGGATGCTCTCGATGATGCAGCTGTAGAATTTTTTGAGGATCTGAGGACCCATGCCAAATCTTTTCAGTCTCCTGAGGGGGAATAGGCTTTGTCGTGCCCTCTTCACGACTGTCTTGGTGTGTTTGGACCATGATAGTTCGTTGGTGATGTGGACACCAAGGAACTTGAAGCTCTCAACCTGTTCCACTACAGCCCCGTCGATGAGAATGGGGGTGTGCTCAGTCCTCTTTTTTTTCCTGTAGTCCACAATCATCTCCTTTGTCTTGGTCACATTGAGGGAGAGGTTGTTGTCCTGGCACCACACGGCCAGATCTCTGACCTCCTCCCTATAGGCTGTCTCATCGTTGTCGGTGATCAGGCCTACCACTGTTGTGTCGTCGGCAAACTTAATGATGGTGTTGGAGTCGTGCCTGGCCATGCAGTCATGGGTGAACAGAGAGTACAGGAGGGGACTGAGCACGCACCCCTGAGGGGCCCCCGTGTTGAGGATCAGTGTGGCAGATGTGTTGTTACCTACCCTTACCACCTGGGGGCGGCCCGTCAGGAAGTCCAGGATCCAGTTGCAGAGGGAGGTGTTTAGTCCCAGGATCCTTAGCTTAGTGATGAGCTTAGAGGGCACTATGGTGTTGAATGCTGAGCTGTAGTCAATGAATAGCATTCTCACGTAGGTGTTCCTCTTGTCCAGGTGGGAAAGGGCAGTGTGGAGTGCAATAGAGATTGCATCATCTGTGGATCTGTTGGGGCGGTATGCAAATTGGAGTGGGTCTAGGGTTTCTGGGATAATGCTGTTGATGTGAGCCATGACCAGCCTTTCAAAGCACTTCATGGCTACAGACGTCAGTGCTACGGGTCGGTAGTCATTTAGGCAGGTTATCTTAGAGTCCTTGGGCACGGGGACTATGGTGGTCTGCTTGAAACATGTTGGTATTACAGACTCAGTCAGGGACATGTTGAAAATGTCAGTGAAGACACTTGCCAGTTGGTCAGCACATGCTCGGAGTACACATCCTGGTAATCCGTCTGGCCCTGCGGCCTTGTGAATGTTGACCTGCTTAAAAGTCTTACTCACATCGGCTACGGAGAGCGTGATCACATAGTCATCCGGAACAGCTGGTGCTCTCATGCATGCTTCAGTGTTGCTTGCCTCGAAGCGAGCATAGAAGTGGTTTAGCTAGTCTGGTAGGCTTGTGTCACTGGGCAGCTCGCGGCTGTGCTTCCCTTTGTAGTCTGTAATAGTTTTCAAGCCCTGCCACATCCGACGAGCGTCAGAGCCAGTGTAGTACGATTCAATCTTAGTCCTGTATTGACTCTTTGCCTGTTTGATGGTTCGTCGGAGGTCATAGCGGGATTTCTTATAAGCGTCCGGGTTAGAGTCCCGTTCCTTGAAAGCGGCAGCTCTACCCTTTAGCTCAGTGCGGATGTTTCCTGTAATCCATGGCTTCTGGTTGGGGTATGTACGTACGGTCACTGTGGGGACGACATCATCGATGCACTTATTGATGAAGCCAGTGACTGATGTGGTGTACTCCTCAATGCTGTCTGAAGAATCCCGGAACATGTTCCAGTCTGTGCTAGCAAAACAGTCCTGTAGCTTAGCATCTGCGTCATCTGACCACTTTTTTATTAACCGAGTCACTGGTGCTTCCTGCTTTAGTTTTTGCTTATAAGCAGGAATCAGGAGGATAGAGTTATGGTCAGATTTGCCAAATGGAGGGCGAGGGAGAGCTTTGTATGCGTCTCTGTGTGTGGAGTAAAGGTGGTCTAGAGTTTTTTTCCTCTGGTTGCACATTTAACATGCTGGTAGAAATTAGGTAGAACGGATTTAAGTTTCCCTGCATTAAAGTCCCCGGCCACTAGGAGCGCTGCATCTGGATGAGCGTTTTCCTGTTGATTAATGGCCTTGTACAACTCATTCAGTGCAATCTTAATGCCAGCATTGGTTTGTGGTGGTAAATAGACAGCTATGAAAAATATAGATGAAAACTCTCTTGGTAAATAGTGTGGTCTGCAGCTTATCATAAGATACTCTACCTCAGGCGAGCAAAACCTTGAGACTTCCTTAGTATTTGATTTTGTGCACCAGCTGTTGTTTACAAATATACACAGACCGCCACCCCTTGTCTTACCGGAGTCAGCCGTTCTGTCCTGCCGATGTAGCGTATAGCCTGCTAGCTGAATGTTATCATTGTCGTCGTTCAGCCACGACTCGGTGAAACATAAGATATTACAGTTTTTAATGTCCCGTTGGTAGGATATACCTTGTCACAACACAACTGATTGGCTCAAATGCATTAAGAAGGAAATAAATTCCACAAATTAACTTTTAAGAAGGCACACCTGTTCATTGAAATGCATTCCAGGTGACTACCTCATGAAGCTGGTTGAGAGAATGCTAAGTGTGTGTAAAGCTGTCATCAAGGCAAAGGTGGCTACTTTGAAGAAACTCAAATATAAAATATTATTTGATTTGTTTAACACTTTTTTGGATACTACATGATTCCATATGTGTTATTTCATAGTTTTGATGTCTTCACTACTATTGTACAATGTAGAAAATAGTAAAAATAACGAAAACCCTTGAATGAGTAGGTGTGTCCAAACTTTGGACTGGTACTGTATATATATATATATAAGAGCGTCTGCTAGCCTGATGTATGTGATGTAGACAGTGTTGAGCTTTACTGCTCTCTCTGACTGTCCTCCTAGCCCCGGTGATAGAGGCAGACTACCTGGTGTGTGATCACTGTGACAAGTCGTTTATGGATTCCTACCTTAGCAACGGCTTCGATCTGGCAGTCTGTGACAACTGCAGGTAAAACCAGTGCTGTTCCTTCTTGTGTCAATGACATCAGAATATGCAACTATACAGATATTGTATTACTTATACTAGCCTTGTATTTAAGCTTCAAGGGTATAAGAATAATAGCCTGGTCCAGATGTATTTGTGCTGTCTTGCCAACTAGTCATTGTCACGCACCCCACTATTACCATAGGAGTTGGTAAGACAGCACAAACTGATCTGGGACCAGGTTATAAGAATAGAGGCTGCAAATGAGCTAGTATACTATATTTTCTCTTTCCACTATGAATGTCCCCCACCAGAGACTACGAGGTGAAACACAAGCTGATGTCCCGTACGGCGGCAAAGCAGCTCTACCTACTGAAGGACTGTGATCTGGACCAGAGGGAGCCAGTGCTGAGGTTTGTCCTGAGGAAGAACCCACACAACCCTCACTGGGGAGACATCAAACTCTACCTCAAGCTGCAGGTAGGACGAGCTAACAGCCATTATTACTGCTTCTAAGTCGCTGCTTTTCCTCATCTTGGCTGTGTCTGATGCCTCCTCCTACGTGCTTAGAGAGGAAGGTGAGGAAGCAAGGCTTTGGTGGCTAGTGAAGTTTTCAGACACAGACCTTGTCTTCACTTGTCACTGTACTAGTGTTCCCCTACTGTTGTTTACAGCCACCCCCTAATGTGTTAGTGGCTCGTCTTTATTAGGCACCAAACAGAAGAAAGAATACTGAGATAGGGAAGGAATACCTAAACTCGTCTAGAATACATTTTTATTATCATTTTCAGTTTCAAAACGTTTTATGTTGCGTGCCCTAATGAACATGACCCAGGTGTATTTACGTTAGATCAGTAAACATGTTGTGCTGTGTTTCCAGGTGGAGAAGCGCTCCTTAGAGGTGTGGGGCTCCGAGGAGGCCCTGGAGGAGGCCAAGGAGTCCAGAGAGGAGAACAGGGAGGTGCAGAAGCAGAAGCGCTTCAACAAAAAGGTCAAAGGTCAGTAACACTGATTTTGTAAATGTATTTAACATGAATTAAATAGTGGGATTGAGACAGACAATAGGCTTTACAGACAACAGAACGACTGTGTTCTGATCCTCACTCGGACACAACACAACTGAATCATGAAGTCACCTTTTTCTCTTTAAAAAGCTTGCAGAAAGATGCATTAATATAGATAAAACCTAGGACCTCCAGTGGTTTGTACTAATCAGGTGATGCAGTTTTGTTTCTTTATTATTGACTTGCACACTGAGCTTGCCAGTGTCACGTGATTATTCAGCTTACCGTATTTTAAATCAATAATAGTGAAACAAACTATATTAAATAAATACAAATTAATCAAATAATTCCCACACACCTGCAACAAGTACCCTCAAATGTGCGACTGCTTTTCTTATTTATGTAGTGACAATTTACTGTATTATGATTTTGGCTGTTGTGGCCAGAGCTGCGTTGTGCGATGAGGAGCAGCGTGTGGACAAAGGGAACCAATGTTCACCAGCACCAGTACTGCCCTGAGGAACTAGTGGATGAAGAGGAGGATCTCTACAGGAAGGTCTGTAACACCTGTGGACATGAACTGACCTATGAGAAGATGTAGCCTGGTGTCCTTTAAAGTTCGTTTTTTGTGGACCACTGGTAGACACCGGACGCGTAAACTGACATTCAAATGACTGTTACCTTGTACTTGACACATGCCTTGAAGCGAGGAGGCCTACCTGAAATCATGTCTCAGTACATGCCATACACAATACAGATATACATCAATATTTATCTCTTACAATCTGTTGTGTTGTGCTCAGAAGATGGTGATAGTTGTTATACTATAAAATATCAACTGTTAATATGCTTAACTTCCCTTTTCTATAGACCATTTGTAAAATCATGTAATATGTCAAAGGATCTGCATGTCTGAAATTACTTTTGTAATTGTAATGAAAAATACATATTTTTCCATAATGTGATCACTTTTTTTGCAATAACTTGAACATTTAGTTGGATTACTGTGGATGGATAAAGACAGGATACAATCCGGAGCGCGGAAGATCCACGTTGTAGCGGTAAATTAACTTGCGTCATTATTCTGAGGTTGGTGGTTCAATCCCCATTTGCTATTTTTCACAATTAAAAATATTTAAAGAGAACATTGAAATGTTAGATAATTTGTGGGTCAGATAAGATCTGTGTTCTGTAATTCTGGGCCCAGTTTTTCCGATCACATAACTTTTGAAAAACTGGGCCCAGATGAGTCAAAATTCAACTGCTTAGGCTTCCCTGAGTATAAAGAAACAATGTGATGATGTTGGGAAAATGTGCAGGTGGCTGAGCGGTTAAAGCAACTTTCTTGGTACCCTGAGGTTGTGGGTTCTAATCTAGATGTACAATATGTGCTTTTGACTGTACTTCACAATGTCAAATACACCAACCTGGTCTCAGAGCATTTTCGTATTATTCTGTACGTAAATCCGAGACACTACATTTAGTATGATATGTTACGTTTCATATGGTATGTATTAATTTGTGGATGTGCATCATCCATTTCGTATATGTTACCGCCCCGTGGTTCCAGAACAGCAGTGGTTATGGAGGGAAACCGCTGGAAAAAGTAGGTACAGATTTTAAAAGCACTAAGTGACTACTTTTTCCAGAGGTTTCCCTCCATAAACGCTGCTGTTCACAGGAGGGAGAACCGCAGGACTTAACCCCCATTAGTGGTCACGGTCCACCAACCATCAGTGAGTGTCAATGCAACCACACTCACAGGATCTGCCTGGGCTTGAACCTACAACCCTGCGCTTATACACCAAGTGTATACTAAGAGGCCACTAGGTGGCAACATGGGAGCTGTAAATAGCAGTCTGTTAGTGACCTCTACTGGTCAGGTCCATAGTCCAAGAAACACCTGGGGTGTATTTATTACGGCGATTCTGTTGCAAAAGTTTTTTTTGTGTACAAAATAAACCATTTACTCCAAAACATTTAGCAAATTCAGTTAGGTCCCTCCCCGTTTTTGTTTCCATTTGGTTCTTAAACAGTAAACGGTTTCGCAAGACGTAATGAATACAACCCAGGTGCGGGAGCTTGAGGCAGACAACTGGCCCTAAGACAACCGGCATGGGGTGGAACTGGCTGGAGAAGACTACCAAGAACAGAGAGCTCTGTGGGAGAGTCGTCTCTAGCCTATGCAAGGGCTAGATTCTACCAGATCCGCGCTAGCCGACACCCGCATAGCGGCTGTTTTGGCGGTGTCGGTGGAACTGTGTTAGAGCCTTCAAATCGACAAGCGGCTCCTGGCATTATACATATCATGGACATTGCCATTGCCTGCAGCTAATTTCCTGTAAAAAGACAAATGTCCATGGCTTATGACATGGGGGGGGGTACGCCAGTCGCATGCAGCCGTGTTTACAAGTTTGAACACTGGAATGTGATGTAATCTACACCTCGATTAGGCTGATAGAAATCCTCATTATTTTCTTCAATTTAAGTATCATTATTTCTATATACTACACTTTCTCGTTCTGAACTTTTCAAGTGAGTGGGACAGGTGTGGCTTTGTGAGAATGACTACACGAGCAGCCACTCACTGATTTGACAGCTCCAACGCAGTTACACCTCCGACATATCGCGTAAATAAATAATACGATCTGCTGTGCAGGTGTCGGTTATCCCGGGTTAACGCTGAATTGATTGACTCGAGCCCATAGTTGTCACCCAGCTTCAGTTCGAGGTTGGATACATGGCATCTATAGGCCAGTCGTGTGGGCCAGACAGCTCTCCCTCAGACACTGGGCAGAATCACATCAGAATGCAAACACAGCCAAACCCTGGACAGATCAACTAGACAATAAGGCCACACCTCTGAACTCACCTAACCTTAAGCTTCCATCTAAACTGTGCAGACGGATATTCATGTCTTAAACAACTTCTAAAATCGTCATGAATGACTTCACCCTAAGAGATAACACAACATGATCAAACACCAAACATATACCTCATAGTAAATTTATGAAAAACATCATCCTCAAACTGTCAATACATTTTATCAAAATAATTTATACAGTAAACATTTTCTGTTTTGTTTGTTTTTATACGAGAAAGAAAAGCCTTATACATACGACCAGCTGAGAAATTCAGCAATCCTACAATTTCAATAGCAACAAAATGTGACTGTACTGGTATTACACTGCCACTGAAGAACACATTCACAGCAATCTGATGAATAAACCAGAAAAAATGCATATACATAATTCCTTCTGAAGGAATTTTAGAAATTCACAGATTTAAAAAAAGGAAATATAATTTGCATTAAATTCAAACGCAAAATAAAACAAGTTAAACTGCAAATGTTCCTATGGTTTTAAGGACCATACGGGTAAGGTATCAACTGTTAGTGGTATTATTTTCTAAAACAATTATACAGTCCTATCCCGCAGACTGAACATTTAAGAGTTCTTGAGTCATTCCAATCTTTCTTGACATATCAATCAGTGTGATATTCACAATTCCACATCAACCACACCAATTTAAGTACAGACCGTCACCTATGCTTGTCCCAGATCCCTGATGACATCACTTGCTGTTCTTCTGACATCATGGAAAGCTGCCAATGGCCTCCTGCCCATCTATCTTCTCTTGGTACCTCCAAAGCCTGACAAAAAGGAATCAAAAAGCCATCCTAAGAAAAACTCACCCATTCCTTACAGTACCTGTAGCAGCAGGCCGTGGGACAGAGTAACTCCGTGTTGAACTGAGAATAACTTAATGATTGATTTATACAAACATGTTGTACTGTATCCACACATATACATTTTTATTTAGACGTCTACTGATTTTATTACATTGATTTGACAATTTATAAACTACACACCAGTACATACAGATGCTCTGGCTACATTAGTTATAGTAGTTGGGCAGCAGTACCTGAAGCAGCGCGTGTTCCGGTGCTAGGGGCTGGGGTCGGTGGTGTCCTGGGCGCAGAGTAGTTTGAGTGGGTGTTTGTGTACGGCGTCTGGCGTCTACAATAAACAGGGAGAGGAAAAAACATGACCAACAACTTTAGCTGTAAATCTGAATTTTAGTGTCTAGTGATCGTCATGTCCTACCCCTTCTCTAAGCCCACCAACCTGCATGTCCACACTACATGCCCATCCCTGTATGACAGATCCTTCCCCAAGACGGATCATCAAGACACCGTAAACCAAAGGTATGCATACACAGCCCAATGAAATACACTGCCATAGATTACACCAGTGTTTCCCAACTCCTCGAAGGCCCTCAACAGTACACATTTTTGTAGCCCCGGACAAGCACACCTGATTCAACCTGTCAAGCCCTCAATGAGTTGAGTCTGTCCGTGGCTGTTGGGGGTACTGAAGGAGTTGGGAAACAATGGATTACACCACTGACCTTTGGCTCCCAAACAGATAACCGAGGACTCCTCCAGTCCCCATCCCAGTCCAGAATCCATTCCCTGTTCCTCCAGCAGCACGGGCCCCTGCTCCTGCAAAGTGCTGCTGCTGCTGTCCGCTGTAGTCACTGCGGAACCCGTACCCAGGGTTGGCACCGTAGCCAGCAGAACCAGCATATCCTCCAGCAGAACCAGGGAACCCAGAAGCACCTGGGAACCCGGAAGCACCTGGGTAACCTGAAGAGGAACCTAGGATAGAGAAAGATACCATTTACAATCAGTGACAGCCTGGTCCCAGATCAGTTTGTGCCGTCTTGCCAACTCCTATGGTCATGCCAATTGGCAATACAGCACAAACCGATCTAGGACCAGGCTACATACAGTGTCGTCTGAAATTATTCAGACCCCTTGACTTTTTCCACATTTTGTTACGTTACTGCCTTTTTCTAAAATGGATTAAATATTATTTTTTTATCAGCAATCTACACACAACACCCCATAATGACAAAACTAAAACAGTTTATAATTTTTTAGAAATGTATTAATCCTAAAAAACAGAAATACCTTATTTACATAAGTATTCAGACCCTTTGCTATGAGACTCAACTGAGCTCAGGTGCATCCTGTTTCCATTGATCATCCTTCAGATGTTTCTACAACTTGACTGGAGTCCACCTGTGGTAAATTCAATTGATTGGACATGATTTGGAAAGGCACACACCTGTCTATTTAAGATCCCACAGTTGACAGTGCATGTCAGAGCAAAAGCCAAGCTAGGAGGTCGAAGGAATTGTCCGTAGAGCTCCAAGACAGGAATGTGTGAAGGCACAGATCTGGGGAAGGGTACCAAAACATTTCTGCAGCATTGAAGATCCCCAAGAACACAGTGGCCTCCATCATTCTTAAATGGAAGAAGTTTGGAACCACCAAGACTCTTCCTAGAGCTGGCCGCCCGCCCAAACTGAGCAATCCGGGTACAAGGGCCTTGGTCTGGGAGGTGACCAAGAACCCGATGGTCACTCTGACAGAGCTCTAGAGTTCCTCTGTGGAGATGGGAGAGCATTCCAGAAGGACAACCATCTCTGCAGCACTCCACCAATCAGGCCTTTATGGTAGAGTGACCAGGCTGAAGCCACTCCTCAGTAAAAGGCAAATGACAGCTCGCTTGGAGTTTGCCAAAAGGCACCTAAAGACTCTCAGACCATGAGAAACAAGATTATTTGGTCTGATGTAACCAAGATTTAACTATTTGGCCTGAATGCCAAGCTTCACGTCTGGAGGAAACCTGGCACCATCCCTACGCACGGTGAAGCATGGTGGTGGCAACATCATGCTGTGGGGATGTTTTTCAGTGGCAGAGACTGGGAGACTAGTCAGGATCGAGGCAAAGATGAACGGAGCAAAGTACAGAGAGATCCTTGATGAAAACCTGCTCCAGAGCGCTCAGGACCTCAGACTGGGGCAAAGGTTCACCTTCCAACAGGACAATGACCCTAAGCACACAGCCAAGATACTGCAGGAGTGGTTTCGGGACAAGTCTCTGAATGTCTTTGAGTGGCCCAGCCAGAGCCTGGACTTGAACCTGATCGAACATCTCTGGAGAGACCTGAAAATAGCTGTGCTGCGACACTCCCCATCCAACCTGACAGAGCATGAGAGGATCTGCAGAGAAGAATGGGAGAAACTCCCCAAATACAGGTGTGCCAAGCTTGTAGCGTCATACCCAAGAAGACTCGATGCTGTAATCACTGCCAAAGGTGCTTCAACAAAGTACTGAGTAATGTTGCCTAATGTGATATTTCAGTTAATTTATAAATTAGCAAAAATGTATAAACCTGTTTTTGCTTTGTCATTATGGGGTATTGTGTGTAGATTGATGAGGGGAAAAAAACAATGTAATACATTTTAGAATAAGGCTGTAACGTAACAAAATGTGGAAAGATTAAAGGGGTGTGAATACTATCCGAAGGCACTGTACCTGAACCCTAAATATAAGCAAGGGTGTGTAAGCAGACGGGGTAGGTGTATAGACTTTAGCCCACCTGTGAAGTCTGGCTTGAATCCAGGAGGTGGTGGCCCATTGGGATTGTGGGTATTGGAGCCGTTATCAGGGAACTGCCCGTTTTGTCCTAGATTCGTCGGTCCACTCAGGAAAAGCTTGTACACACCATAGGCCAGAAACAAGAGCAGAGCGACTACCAACAACCCGCTGGAATCTCCCTCCCCTGTAGAACTCTGTTGTCTGTTGTTGCTATGGTGATGCTGGTTGTTATTGTCTGAGGAACCCTTGAAGAAGCTGGAAGCGAAGTCACTGAAGCCACCTGGGAAATCATGGTTTTGTTCATTGGTATCAAACGGAAGAAAACGTACTGAAACAGGGAGGGAACTTGTCCAATAAGACACTCGTTATTGTTTTCCGTTCCATAACGTTTTGAAACATTTCACAATGGTGTGTACTAATGACCCACCTGTTGAGCCGTGTGAGCCCCCCTTGTGCCTCCTATGGCCTTCCTCAGTCAGCTCCAGTGAGTACTCCAGTCCACACGAGCCCTTCAGTATGTAGGCGTCATCTGGATGGTTGAATCCCTCACAGCTGACCTCTATCCGTCCAAATTTGTAGGCGTTGTCCATGTCCGTTTTGCACTCCCACTGAAAGTGAAACAAGGATCTGTCAAATCTGGCACTCTTTTCATTTACCTTGTAAATGTATGCTCACCTGGTCCCAGATCTGTTTGTGCCATCTTGCCAACTGCCAACGGTCATTGTGCTAGATCTGGGAGCAGGCTAGATGTAGCGTTACACCCTTTTCCTCCATCTGCAAGTGTTCAGTCTTACCTGTGCGTCGACTCCGTCCCAGCCTTTGTTTTTGCATTGAACCACTTCAGGAATGAAGGATCCACAGCCGGCTGAGCCTCCAACACACTGCAGCTGAGGTACAGGGCTACTGCGTCTGGCAGTGGTGTACTTGCCCTTATACAGGGTGAGTACCTGCACGTCTCGGAGCAAAACACTACCTGGAGCTGTATAGAGAGAAATAATTATTCTCCATTCCAGGCATTATAAGGCTGAGCAAATAGGCTACAGATGTAAAACGTATGGCAAATTGGCAATCCTCAACAACCTAGTCATTATGTGTAGAATGTGTTTATAATATAATGTTGCCTAAGCCTCCCTTGTATGTATTGTGGATCTTTGATCTTTACGGCACAAATGCAAATTCTGCAAATGCATGCAAATGCATGAACACTAATATCCACCTGCCTAGCTGGCCATTTCTTAAATTGGTACAATGATATTTGAGCTATAATGCTGTAGCCTAAACGTTTACCAAGAAAGAGAACTAGATTCTAGAAAGTGACTAGCTATTATGCGGAAGTAAACACTGACCGTCATTCCAACTTCTGATGTGAGCTACAGAGAGGAAAAGCAAAACGATTTGAAGCAATCCCTTCATCGTTGGTATTCGTCCACCAAATCCTTCAGACGTCGTGGTGTGTAGTCAGTTATAAATGCTCATTTGAATCATATCCTGGGCAAAAAAAATAGCTAAATTTACCTGACTGATGAAACCACAACTTCCGGGTGTAACGTAATCTGTTTAGAGCAGGAATGAGCCAATCACGAGCAAGCACGACAGTGCTGTTATGTTCATTGCTCCGTGGCGCTCTCTAGCGTACATATCTAGGTAGCTAATGATCGAAAGAGGATTATAGTCATATGATGCAACACAGTATGTGGATGTTTCTATTAAGACAAATGTGTATTTTTAGGCCAGGCTAATTGAGATGGTGTTTATCCAGATTACGTTCCTTTTTTATCCATATAGTCTTGCTCTATGGCCTCTTCAAAGCTGAATGTGATATAAGCCCAATGTTCCTATGACTGGAATTAATACTAATACTGCCCTTGATAAATGTGAAATCAAAAATACTCTGACAAGGTTGTTTGTTTCAGTTATCAATATTTTATTTTATATATATATATATTATCAATTTTGTGTTCACTCTAGGCAAAATCCTAGAGGAAAATCTGGTTCAGTCTGCTTTCCACCAGACACTGTGAGATGTGCTTTAGGTTATTGTCCTGCTGAAAGGTGAATTCAAGGCCAAATCTACACCGGAGTTGCTTACCAAGAAGACAGTGAATGTTCCTGAGTGGCTGAGTTACAGTTGAATACTTACGTACATTTGATATTTCTGTATTTAATTTTCAATACATTTGCAAGAATGTCTAAACATGTTTTCACTTTGTCATTATGGGGTATTGTGTAGATGGGAGAGAAAAACATATATTTTGAATTCAGGCTGTAACACAAAATGTATAATAAGTCAAAGGGTATGAATACTTTCTGAAGGCACTACATACAGTATATACATACAGACAAAAGTAAAACATTTTACATTTTTTTTGCAGTATTACTTTAGTGCCTTGTTGCTAACAGGCTGCATGTTTTGGAATATTTTTATTCTGTACAGAAGTGGAGACTGCTGAGGGGAGGATGGCTCATAATAATGGCTGGAATGGCATCAATGGAATGGTATCAAACACATCAAAGATGTGGTTTCCATTTGGTTGATACCACTCCATTGACTCCATTCCAGCCATTATTATGAGCCGTCCTCCCCTCCGCAGCCTCCACTGCTGTACAGGCTTCCTTCTTTTCACTCTGTCAATTAGGTTAGTATTGTGGAGTAACTACAATGTTGCTGATCCATCCTCAGTTTTCTCCTTTCACAGCCATTAAACTCTTAACTGGTTTAAAGTCACCATTGGCCTCATGGTGAAATCCCTGAGCGTTTTCCTTGCTCTCCGGCAACTGAGTTAGGAAAGACACCTGTATCTTTATAGTGACTGGGTGTATTGATTCACCATCTAAAGTGTAATTAATAACTTCACCATGCTCAAAGGGATATTCAATGTGTGTTTTTTTTTTTTTTACCCATCTACCAATAGGTGTCCTTCTTTGCGAGGCATTGGAAAACCTCCCAGATCTTTGTGTTTGAAATTCACTGCTCGACTGAAGGACATTTACATTTTAGTCATTTAGCAGACGCTCTTATCCAGAGCGATTTACAGTTAGTGAGTGCATACATTTTCATACTGACTTACAGATAATTGTATGTGGAGTACCGAGATTAGGTAGTCATGCAGAAACCATGTTAATGTTAATATTGTCCATGCAACTTATTATGTGACTTATTAAGCACATACTCCACATACTCACTTACTCCTGAACTTATTTAGGCTTGCCATAACAAAAGAGGTTGAATACCTATTGACTCGAAGACATTTCAGCTTTTCATTTTTTATTAATTTGTAAAAATAAATCGAAAAACATAATTCCACTTTGATATTATGGGGTATTGGCCAGTGACACAAAATCTCAATTTAACCCATTTTAAATTCAGGCTGTAACACAACAACATGTGGAAAAAGTCAAGGGGTGTGAATACTTTCTAAAGGCACTGTAGGTCAGTTGTATAAAACATATTTGATATCAGTGTGGGTCTCTAAACTAGTTTATCATCAGCGGGGAAAAAGTGGGTTAACATTTGATCCATCCATAAGTTGCTAATTAAAAAGGTCCAGTGGGGGTGTGTCTGTACAGAACCAAAACATAAATAATACACAAAAAATAAATACACAGGAAAAATAAAGTCCAAACTTTTCTGCCAACCCGTTACACAAATCCATGTTTCCATCTTTGTTGTCGATATTGTGAGGCAATATTGCATTGGTAAACTAAACGGATGTGAACAAATTTGATTGGAAGTGCCATATATATCTCGAGTCCAGGGGTAGCTATACAAACTAAGTATGATACCACAGATACTGTTTATACTCACAGTTCAATCAGATGTTGGCCCCTATTCAAGCCTCTCAGAGTAGGAGTGCTGATCTGGGATCAGGTCCCCCTTCTTCATTACCAATTAAAAGTCTAAACTAATCCTAGATCAGCACTCCTACTCCGAGAAGCATTTTGAAGACAAGCCTTGTTGTTCCTTAGCTATCAGCTGTTAAAAAAGCAAAGTAAAAACAATACTGTTTGTTCTCTATGGTTTACAGACACACAAACAAAACATTTCATAGACACAAAATAAAGAGAAGAAACCACAAAGGTCAATCGTTGTCCTATTATTCAGAAAAATAGAGCAGGAGACTCATTGGGGAAATAATAAATATAATTAATTACTGGAGTACAACAACACATTATTATACAAAGAAACTGAAGTATACTGAATATTATAGCTTTCATGTATATGATAAAACCAAAAATGCTTGATTTGACTATGTCTGCTCTGAAATGCCACCCTGTTTTCTATACAGCCCACTGCTTTTGACCACGGCCCATAGGGCTCTGTGCTTTTGACCAGGACCTATAGGGCTCTGTGCTTTTGACCACGGCCCATAGGACTCTGTGCTTTTGACCACGGCCCATAGGACTCTGTGCTTTTGACCACGGCCCATAGGACTCTGTGCTTTTGACCAGGACCTATAGGGCTCTGTGCTTTTGACCAGGACCTATAGGGCTCTGTGCTTTTGACCAGGACCTATAGGGCTCTGTGCTTTTGACCAGGACCTATATGGCTCTGTGCTTTTGACCAGGACCTATAGGGCTCTGTGCTTTTGACCACGGCCCATAGGACTCTGTGCTTTTGACCAGGACCTATAGGGCTCTGTGCTTTTGACCAGGACCTATAGGGCTCTGTGCTTTTGACCAGGACCTATAGGGCTCTGTGCTTTTGACCAGGACCTATAGGGCTCTGTGCTTTTGACCAGGACCTATAGGGCTCTGTGCTTTTGACCAGGACCTATAGGGCTCTGTGCTTTTGACCACGGCCCATAGGGCTCTGTGCTTTTGACCACGGCCCATAGGGCTCTGTGCTTTTGACCACGGCCCATAAGGCTCTGGTCAAAAGTAGTGGACTACATAGAGAATAAGGTGCTATTCCAGACACTTAAAAACACTGGAAGGCTGGAAATTACATGATTCGGGTCCAGTATGTTTCCTATATTGTCTTTGTTCTAGTCCAGAGAACCTATTTGTAACAAAAGGCATTTTAACAAAGGCATTAACACAGTTACAGAGGTTTTTTTGTTCATCCAAACAGGTGGGAAAGGAAAACCAATCTTACAAATGAAGTGATTTACAAAATAGCCTGGTCCCAGGTCAGTTTGTGCTGTCTTTCCATCAATGACAAAAACCACAGGAGTTGGCAAGACAGAAAAAACATATCCTGGACCAGGCTATTAACTGACAAAACATTTAACTGTAAAATTGAGACTAGTGCCCAGTGAACGCAGTAATAATTAGCGTTGCGGCGGGTCGGTGTGAAAAATCCTAAAGCCACAGAACAGTATCAGTGCAGTATCTCAGAGACAGATAGAGGTGGAAAAGCGGTTACATTACATTCACAAGGTTTATGTTTGTTTTGTTCTGAATGAGAGAGAAAAAAATTGCAGAGCACCAGCTTTGGACAGAAGACATTATATATGATATACTGTAGTAGGTCACCTTCTCTCTCTCACACACACTTAGCTAACACTGATGCCCAATACCAAATCAACCCCTAGCCCCTACCCACGATACACCTGTGGAGATCAGAGAAGATTGGATGGATGTAAGAAATACTAGCAGAAGGCAAAGTGGCGTTATTACCATATGACTTACACCTGTCCAATCCTGTTAGATCTCCATAAGAGTGTAGGGGATAGGGGTTGATTTGGGACTGAGACTCTCAATCTACCCCGCACCCTGCCCTGTGGTGCAGTTCCACCACAGGACACCAGAGGGTGACAAACACACACATTCTCACACACACACACACACACACTCTCCTCCCCCCCACACACACCACTCTCCAACACACATTATAAAACTGTACAGAAAAATCACGAGCAGAATACAAGTACCAAAACAACTCTATTTTGGGTTTCTCCTGATATAAGAAAGCCATTATTTTGGTTCTTTTTTTTTTACAAGATAGTATTCAATTACAACTTATTATACAAATGCATAAACTATAGTGTACAAACTATTAGATTGTTTTCATTCAAAGTAACTACACTATTAAAATACTTCATTGTTTCACTATGTATTCATACATCATCAGCCGGTAGGGATGGTATATTGATCTTAGCTCGTGTGAAGTAGGCCATCTTCTCCCTGCAAAGAGAGAAGAAATGGGTATCAATCCATCAAATGTATTTATAAAACCCTTTTTACACCAGCAGTTGTCACAAAGTGCTTATACAGTAACCTGACCATCAAGGCCTATCAGGATGGAGCATAACAAGTTCAGAGACTACAGCCCTGTTTATACCTGCTTCTTACATTATCTTCTGAATATGCCCACATTTTTTGACATATTGTGATCTAATTGTGATCAGATCTTATAAATGTAAACAGACAAGATCAGGACGAAGGATGCATGTTAACGGCAGGTATAAACACGGCTTATATGACCAGTAGGGTCAGTTATCCAAGATGGCGAGACAAGATACAAACAGTTCACACCCTATGGTCAAATAGCTGTCCCTAAAGGCATAGGGGCTGGACGAATGGACGAATGGACGGACGTCTGTCTGTCTGTCTGTCTGTCTGTCTGTCTGTCTGTCTGTCTGTCTGTCTGTCTGTCTGTCTCTCACCTGAAAGACTGGACCTGCAGGGGGACCTTCTGGCTCTGCTCTCTTAGCCGACACACGTCTTTGGAGGCCCTCCTCATCAGCTTCTCAGCCCGCTGCTCCTGACGCTGCTGCTCCTTAGACTGCTCCGCCTGGGACGGAGACAGAGGAAGTGTTCATTGAATGAGAGAGAGAGGAAGTGTTCATTGAATGAGAGAGACTGATTTAATCGAGAGAGAGAGAATTCCATAAAAGTGAGAGCAAGAAAGTATTTTCCTTCAGTTCCTCTGAAATGCAGGATACAGTGTCTTCCGACTGATGTGTATTCTGCAAATGAATGTTTCATTCTTTATGCCAAATTCAAGTTGTGACCTGGGCAACGTTTTATTTATTTTTAAAGGGTCACTTCAGGTGAAAGCAAACGGCACCAGATTATACAGCCATTAAGTCTCTTCAGTGCCTAATCAAGCCTGAGAGAAAACCTGGGGCCAGAGGGCTGGCATTAACTGCCGTTAGCTGCTATTAGTGAGAGTGGCTGATGGCATCATGGCATGGTAGAGTGCCTGAAGGGATATAAGGGGGTACAGGGTACCCTTACACCAACCATCCGACTGCCATTTAAACCATTCCAAAACATTGTGACGTCGAGTGGCCTTGGCCTAGGAAATTAGCCATGTGTATGCATGTGCATACTGTATATATCACATGTCTATCCAGCCACTTACCTGTCTCTCGGCCTGCTCCAGCAGTCTGTGAAACCTCTGGTCGTGCAGCACGGATCCAGGCAGCTCCGTCTCTCCCCGGGCCTTCAGGGCCTCCAGGTGGGCCTTCAGGTCCCTCAGGGCCTGGAGCTCGTCGTTCAGACGGCTCTGACGGGTCCGCGACGCCTGGAGGGCCAGCTCCAAGTCCAGGGAGGTCCGGCTGTTGGTCTCTCCGGCTCCGCCACGCCTCCGCACCACCACCGGCTGGCACAAGGTCTGAGGGAGGGGGAGAGAGAATGAAAGAGCAATGCATAAATAGTTGCTTCCTTATATTGCACATAGTTGAAGAACATTCTCAGCATTGCTCTTCAGGTTATATCGAGTTTCATGGTATTTCTTGCACAGATCTGTGCTCTTTTGCCTGATGGAAATGTCCCCCTTTATTGACAAAATCACTACCATTAAGTTAACCGAAACTGAATGCAAGATAAAGAGATAACATGTTCTACTCACCCTCTTAACCCTTAGGCTGCGTCTCTCCGAGGTGTTCCGGACAAAAGGGCACTTTTTGGATAATGTGGAGCTGTCGCTATCACTCCGGTTCAACTGGAAGAAGAAGGAGAGAGAGAGGGGGAAGAATGGAAAACAGGAACATCCACTAGTGTTAGTCTGTGAAAGCTCTGTGGTAGTTTGGTATTTGGTCTGGGATTGGGGGTGTGTGAGTGTGTGTGTGTTTCTGTGTGTGAGCGTGTATCTAAAAAATGACACCTCTATCCAAAGTGCGACCCGACCCCGGATTTGGCACGGTTGCCATTTTAACGCCCAGGAAATCGATTTTTATTCTACAACAGAGGAAGGATACTGTAGTGTTAGTGTCAGACTGTCTGATTTGAGCAGTCAACCCCCTGGGCATCTTCCAACAGACACCCCATGTCTCAACCACAAAGTGGCACTGCTGCCTCTATATCCATGACTTTAGAGATACATGCACAACTGGGTTCCAACTGGGGTTCCAACTGGGGTTCCAACTGGGGTTCCAACTGGGGTTCCAACTGGGGTTCCAACTGGGTTTCAACTGGGGTTCCAACTGGGGTTTCAACTGGGGTTCCAACTGGGGTTTCAACTGGGGTTCCAACTGGGGTTCCAACTGGGGTTTCAACTGGGGTTCCAACTGGGGTTCCAACTGGAGTCCTAAGAACTGTTTCCCTCTCTGTGTGCTGTAGATGTGAATATTGTCAGGGCTAAATTCATGCAGTATTTACACATTTCAGTGGGCGTGTGTATATGTGTGTGTGTGTGTGTGTGTGTATACAAGCCACTCACCCTGCAGATGTACTGGTTGCGCTCCCCGGGGGAGAAGGTTTGAGATCTCATGATCATACTGTTCCGTACGAAGCCTCTCTGAGCGCTGCGTGGTCCTGGTCCCAGACTGGGTCTGTCTTTAGGCCTCACCGCCACACCACACATCTCTGTGTTCGTCTCTGCATCCACCTGGACAAGGTTAGAGTATACTACAGCTACAGAGACATGCAACTAAGGCAAGAACATGGGTTCACTGTATGTGTGTGTGTCTAGATCTAAAGGGCTCTGGGTTCCACATTAAACACACCTCTCGAGGCTAGATTTCTCCATTCAGCCGGGTGTGTGTGTGTGTGTGTGTGTGTGTGTGTGTGTGTCAGAGCACACGCGGCTTACCAGCGTTGGTCCTTCATTTGCCTGAGGGAGTCTCTCTTTACATCTCCTCTCCTCCTCTTCCTCTCTGGCTGGCTCTTCTCGACACTCCTCCCGCTCTTCTCCTCCATACGCCTGCCCAGATCCAGCAAACCTCTTCTCTGCCTTGACAGAATCTTTCCTCTCCTCTTCCTCCTCCTCTTCCTCCTCCTCCAGTCCGAGGACCAGTTGAGCGCTGTCCTCTCCCAGCATGCTTAACCTGTCATGAGAAGAGAGGTCAGGGGTCAGCCATATTGTTACATGCAATACAACCTGTCTATTAAAAATGTTACGGTGTGTTTGCTCACAGTGAGAGAAATATCACCCAGGGGGTATGTTTGAGTAAAATGTTGATGTAGCCATGTTGTGTGTATGTCTTGAAAGTAAAACCCTAAGGTGTTTTTTAAATTGATTTTAAAACATACAATCTACCTGCAGTGAAGCCGCTCAACATTTACATCACATTCAGTCATCTAAACGTCTCCCGTCCAGAGCAACCCACAGGAGCAACCAGGGTCAAGCACCCTACCCAAGGGCACGTCGACAGATCTCCCACCAAGTCAAAAGGTGTTTGTAATGGTTATAAAGTGTCATCTGTGCGTGTCAGTACCATTGGTCTCTGTCCACCTGTGATATGTGTGTATATTGAGACTAATGTTGTTTGTAATGGTAGTAAAGAGTAGGTTGTGAGGGACAGTGTGTCAGTACCATTGGTGTCCGTCCATGTCCATCTGGCTCACTCTCTCCTTCTCCTCCAAGGCCAGCTCCTGTTCCACTGCCTCTAACTCACTGGAGGTCCTCTGCAGCAGGGCCGACACCGCGTCCTGACAACATACACACAACACAATATATGACGAGGCGCCACTACAGCCTGGTGTTCGATCCCAGCCGTGACCCGGGAGCCCCATAGGTCGGCGCACAATTGGCTCAGCGTCGCCCGGGTTAGGGGAGGGTTTGGCCGGGGGGCTTTCCTTTGCTTATCGTGCTCTAGCGACTCCTTGTGGCGGGCTGGGCGCCTGCAAGCTGACTTCGGTCGTCAGTTGAACAGTGTTTCCTCCAACACATTGGTGCGGCTGGCTTCAGGGTTAAGCGAGCAGTGTGTTAAGAAGCAGACCGGCTTGGCGGGTCATGTTTCGGAGGATGCATTACTCGACCTTCGCTTCTCCCGAGCCCATTGGGGAGTTGCAGCGATAAGACAAGATCGTACTACCAATTGGATATCACGAAATTGGGGAGAAAAAGGTGTAAAATTACAACAACAAAAAAACACAATCATTTACATTTTATAACTTTCCATTTGACTTTCGTGTGCTGCCATCTGCGGTTGATACAGCTATTGGTGACTGCGTAGATTGAGGCCTCCACTAGTCATTTCTCCTTCAGTAGAATATAATGCATGTTCTGTATAATATAACCTGCATGCAGCAGTGAATTCCAACTGATCTCCAATCAAAGTGAAGTGGACATATCCAGAAACATATAGACTGAGGCAGGCAGAGTCAAGTGGTCTGAAGTGGTGGAGGAGGACTCACCATGTCTACGGGTCCTGCAGTGTGCTGCTCTGGCCCAGGGCCGGGTCTCTCCTGGCTGGCCTCCTCTGTCTCTCTGGTCCTCTCACTGGTCAACAGGTTGTACCACACACTGGTCATATCCCCACTCACTGGCAGCTCTGCCAGACTCACATGGGCTCCAGCCTAGTGAGAGTGAGAGTGAGAGAGAGAGAGAGAGAGAGGGAGGGGGGGGGGTGACAGGAGAAAGATAATGACAAAAAGAGTGTTTGTGAGAAAGTGTCTGTCAGTTCGTCCGCCCATCTCTGGTCACATCCTTTGCCCTGTCCCAGTAGTAATGGTTGACGTTGTTATAAGCAAGCAATATGTTGTTGTGCGGTAATTCTACAGTGGGGGTGTAGAATTAGCTCGATATCTGTATTTAGTTAACTGAGTGTTGGTAGGTGCAACAAAGGCTGTTGGTAAGTGTGTTTGTGCTGTGCATTGTGTATGTACCAGGCAGTCCTCGGTGCGTCCGGGGCCCACGGTGCAGGCGTCGATGCGGAGCGTCTTGTGCCGGAGGACGCTGTGCGGCGCGGCCGCCCTGAACACCTCGTTGAACGTCACGCTGTCAGGCAGCGCCACGGGCACCACACGGGTCCTGAACAGACTGCTGATGTCACTGGAAGACGGGAGGAGCGCCACCCGGATGTATCTGTTGGGGGGAGGGTGGGGAGGAAGAGAGAAAAGAGAGTTATACAAATACATATATATATTTTTTTCACCTTTATTTAACCAGGTAAACCAGTTGAGAACAAGTTCTCATTTACAACTGCGACCTGGCCAAGATAAAGCAAAGCAGTGCGATAAAAAACAACAACACAGAGTTACATATGGGGTAAACAAAACATAAAGTCAAAAATACAACAGAAAATATATATACAGTGTGTGCAAATGTATCAAGTTATGGAGGTAAGGCAATAAATAGGCCATAGTGCAAAATAATGACAATTTAGTATTAACACTGGAATGATAGATGTGCAAGAGATGATGTGCAAATAGAGATACTGGGGTGAAAATGAGCAAAATAAATAACAATATGGGGATGAGATAGTTGGGTGGGCTAATTTCAGATGGGCTGTGTACAGGTGCAGTGATTGGTAAGGTGCTCTGACAACTGATGCTTAAAGTTAGTGAGGGAGATAAGAGTCTCCAGCTTCAGAGATTTTTGCAGTTCGTTCCAGTCATTGGCAGCAGAGAACTGGAAGGAATGACGGCCAAAGGAGGTGTTGGCTTTGGGGATGACCAGTGAGATATACCTGCTGGAGCGCATGCTACGGGTGGGTGTTGCTATGGTGACCAATGAGCTAAGATAAGGCGGGGATTTGCCTAGCAGTGATTTATAGATGACCTGGAGCCAGTGGGTTTGGCGACTAATATGTAGTGAGGACCAGCCAACAAGAGCGTACAGGTCACAGTGGTGGGTAGTATATGGGGCTTTGGTGACAAAACGGATGGCACTGTGATAGACTACATCCAATTTGCTGAGTAGAGTGTTGGAAGCTATTTTGTAAATGACATCGCCGAAGTCAAGGATCGGTAGGATAGTCAGTTTAATGAGGGCATGTTTGGCAGCATGAGTGAAGGAGGCTTTGTTGCGAAATAGGAACCCGATTCTAGATTTAACATGTGCTTCAGGCTTTCAGCAGAAAACGAGACATTTTCATAAGCAACTTCGAGTTCCAGAAGAAGACATATAAATGTTGAGGTCATGTCGTCCAATAACAACATAATATTCCTAAACTCAGAGTTAATGTGGAGACAGAGGCAGTAGGTTGTAAAAGTTCATGTGGCCTGGGGAGTGTTTGGGATAAAGGCTGGTTAACTCTGGTGTCTTGTGTTATTGAGATATGTTCTGGGGCGTTTTCTCATCTCTTTCTGCCTGCTGTTCTGTAGCTTCTGGCCAGAGGCTTCAACAATCTTTGAGGATTTCTCTACTCCAGTTAACACTGACTCAAACACTTCCCAGAAAAACCCTCTCTGCAAGACTCCTCTCCTCTCACCCACAAACAAACCCCCATATAGCAGACTCATCCAAATATGCATATTTCACAAACTACAAAGGAGCCCAAATTTTCACTCAAATGAGTTGAATGATAATAACATGAAGGAAGTTTGGTTGAAGAAAGAAAAAAGAAAAAAAAGAAGAAAAAAAACAAAGACTTAAAACGCCTAGCTACCCCCTGCTAAGTTTTATCATATTTTTTGGGACATATTTCAGCTGAATGTTGTGTGAGGGATTCAAAGGCGTTTCCCCGCTGTTCGATTGGACACGAATGTCTTTTCAAGCCTGGGAACATGAGAGGATGGATTAACTTCATTTTTCATTTCTGTCGGCCATAAAAGAAACACGAAAAGGGTCTGCTGGCGGGAGAGATAGCCGCGAGGGGTCTCAATAAATAATACAACGACAGAGCCCACCCACCCCTGCAGAGAGTAGACAAGACACACCTGTGTGATGTAAGGGCAAGTGTGTGTGTGTGTGTTTCAAGCTTTAATTAGTCGTATGTACGGGATACATATGGTATACACTAGGGATATTCAACTCTTACCCTTCGAGGTCCGGAGCCTGCTGGTTTTCTGTTCTACCTAATAATTAATTGCAAAACACCTGGTGTCCCAGGTCTAAATCAGTCCCTGATTAAAGGGGAACAATGAAAAATGCAGTGGAACTGGCTTCGAAGTCCAGAGTTGAGTCAGGATGCTCTCGACGGTGCAGCGGTAGTATTTGGATGCAGCGTGTGTGAGAGAGAGTTTGTGTTTCACAGAGAGGTGTGTGTTTGAGGCTGTCCCTCCTCTCCTCCCAGTCAGTCTCATACTTCTCTCTGAGAGAGAGCGAGAGACAGAGAGAGAGAGTGTGTGTGTGTGTGTGTGGACGTGTTTAACTATTCTTGTGGGGAACAGAAGTCCCCACAAGAATAGTAAACTAACAAAAATTGGAGGTCAAATGCTATTTCTGTGGGGTTTAGGGTTAGAATTACGTTATGGGTTAGGGGCTAAGGTTCAGGGTTAGGTTTTTGGGTTAAAGGTTACGATTAGGGTTATGGTAAGAGTACGGGTTAGGTTTAGGGTTTAAGGAAAATAGGATTTTGAATGGGACTGAATTGTGTGTCCCCACAAGGTTAGCTGTACAAGACTGTGTGTGTGTGTGTGTGTGTGTGTGTGTGTGTGTGTGTGTGAGAGAGAGAGAGAGGACATCACACCAGCCCAGTATTAAGCTCTCTAGATTCAACATTGACACACGTCCCCAGAACAACCCTAACACCTCCAGGTGCCAAGTCAACTCAACACTGACAGGGTGAGCACAGCAGCACTCTCAAAGTCAACATTGTCTGTAACATACCGCGATGCTGTCTGTGTAAACTCAATACTGACAGAGTCTAGTTAGTACACACGGATATACGAATGAATGAAAGGAAAGAAGGAATGAATGAATGAATACATTGATGAATGAGTGAATGGAAGAATTAATGCATGGATGAATACTCACACTCTGGTAGTGGAGGGGACTGACAGGGCAGCAGGGTTTTGCAGCTGCATGATCACCATGACAAAACTGGAGTTGGCAGCATCATATCTGTAAACAACAACACAATCTTTCATTTGTCCGACAGCAGTGTAGGATGGAGTAATAGACATTGTGTAGTTTAATGTGTGTGTGTGTGTGTGTGTGTGTGTGTGTGTGTTACTCTTACTTCAGCCCTATCTGGACCTGGGCAGACTCAGGAAGGGCAGGCTCATCCTCCAGGTACACCGCTGGTTCATCAGCCTCCATCGACCTACAAACACACACAGCAGTTTTTTCATTTATTTAAACGTTTTTTCATTATTACCAATTGAAAAGAAAGTCTGGAATATAAAACAGAGAACAGTGGCGGAGCAGAGGAGAGAGACAGGAGGGAGCAGAGGAGAGAGACAGGAGGGAGCAGAGGAGAGAGACAGGAGGGAGCAGAGGAGAGAGACAGGAGGGAGCAGAGGAGAGAGACAGGAGGGAGCAGAGGAGAGAGACAGGAGGGAGCAGAGGAGAGAGACAGGAGGGAGCAGAGGAGAGAGACAGGAGGGAGCAGAGGAGAGAGACAGGAGGGAAAATAGGAGAGAGACAGGAGGGAGCAGAGGAGAGAGACAGGAGGGAGAATAGGAGAGAGACAGGAGGGAGTAGAGGAGAGAGACAGGAGGGAGCAGAGGAGAGAGACAGGAGGGAGAATAGGAGAGAGACAGGAGGGAGTAGAGGAGAGAGACAGGAGGGAGCAGAGGAGAGAGACAGGAGGGAGCAGAGGAGAGAGACAGGAGGGAGTAGAGGAGAGAGACAGGAGGGAGTAGAGGAGAGAGACAGGAGGGAGCAGAGAGACAGGAGGGAGCAGAGGAGAGAGACAGGAGGGAGTAGAGGAGAGAGACAGGAGGGAGCAGAGAAGAGAGACAGGAGGGAGCAGAGGAGAGAGCCAGGAGGGAGCAGAAGAGAGAGACAGGAGGGAGCAGAGGAGAGAGACAGGAGGGAGCAGAGGAGAGAGAGAGAGAGTGGAAAGGGTGTCCTTGGCTCATTGTCTAATTAAATCAAACCAAGGGGAGAGCAAGGGAGGACGGGAGGAGAATAAATAAATAAAGAAAAAAATATATATAAAAAAGAGCAAGCAGAGACAGAGAGCAAGAAAGAAAGAAAGAAAGAAAGACAGAAAAGGGGAGCGAGGAAAGGAGGGAGGGAGAAAGCTAGCTGAGAGAGACAGAGTCAACACCACACTGGTTGAAGGGATCATCATCAAACTATCTCTTTAGGGGGCAAGAGATGATGAAAGAGTTTGACCATAGGAGCAGTTTTAGTGGGAAAAACAAACATCAATGAGGCCATTCTAATTACGAACAGCCAAACTGGGCAACCGAGCCCATGCACTCTAATTAGGAAGAAACAACTGGGCAACAGCACTCTGTGTCTGCATCTCAAACATCTCTCACTTTTGACAAACACAAAGGAACACAGACAGGGTTCCTTCCATTCAGTCATTAAAGATCAGATTTAGCGTTCGTCTCCAACTGTGATACACGTGAGACGAAGCTAATTGTGTGTGTGTTTGGTGAGTTGAGGAGCCTTCAGTTTGGTGGTCTGTTTTAACTGAGGTCTTGTGGTTTGGAAAGAGAGGAGGGGAGGTTAAAAGAGCCATCATGACCCTTTGAGTGGACCAACACTATTGGGAAGAGCAGCACCTCAGGATAAAGGAGAGAGGGAAGGAGAGGTGGGGAAGAGGTTGAGAACGAGGTTGAAAATGAAAGGCAAGGGAAGGGAGAGATGGAGAGTGCTGAAGAGACAGTGTGCGATCATTGGAAAGAATATAAAGAGCTGAAAGTGAGTGTTACCCACCGTTTGATATTAGAGGCCTCGTACACCCCACTGTCCCCGGCCACAGACTCGTCTGACACGGCTGCAGACACACAGGCTGGCTTGTCCTCCCCCGGCCTCTGGAGGTCCACGTCTGACAACAACACAGACGTAACACAGACAAAGACATGAAGTACAACTGAAACAAGACACCAGAGTTGATATGCGCGGGGGACACAAGAAACGTGTTGTCAATGAGCATTGGTTCATTCATTAATCAAAAAAAGTATTTTCATATATCTACGAGACACATCCAAGGCATGAGACATAGATGTGATGGGAGCCTACAAACTCAGCATGAGTGATTCAGCGTTTCCCAACTCCAGTCCTCCAGCACCTCCACCAGCACACATTTTTGCTGTAACTCTGGACAAGCACACCTGATTCAACTTGTTAACTAATCATCAAGCCCTTGAGTTGAATGCAGAGTGTTTGTTCGGGGCTACAATACAAATGTGTAATGTTCGGGGAACTCGAGGACTGGAGTTGGGAAACACTGTACTAGTTTATGCAGCGGTGGTGTTTCAGTGCAGCTCCATTTTGAGTTACTAGGTGGCAGCGTTGCGCCATGAAGCACCAGGCTTTTCTAATCAGTGATAAATTCCACTGAAGGGAGGAAGGGAGAATTTCCCTTATGAATAAAGCCAGTCCCAGCACTTTGGAAACATGGAAAGTAGCCACCTCAGAAATCTCTAAACTGTTGGATATGATGTAGGTGTGTGATGTAAAATGTTTACTTGATGGTGTTGTATTAGCAAATGACTTTGCTGTGTATATTCCAGTGTAGTGCGTGTTGTTTATTTTAATTTGATTAAAACCTTTTTATATATATATTTTTTTAATATATTATGGGTTGTCCAAGGTTGGGGATAGGGTGGGGCCGCCAGGGGTATGTTGGGAATAGGTGGGGTTGGAGGGTGTGTCAGTAAAAAAAAAAAGGGGGGAAAGTGTCGTACTTTATTTTGATGATTGTATTGCCCTTGTGACCCAATAAAAAACCATTGTTCACAAAAAAGGAAGAATTTGAACAGAGCAAATGTCTCACCTGTAATACTCTCTCTGAGGGTAGCCAGTGACCCTCTCCCTTCCCTCCCCCCCTCCCCTCCTCTGTCCCTCTCCCCCGTCTCCGGCTCAAACATCCCCATCCCCTGGCCGTCGTAGAATCCCAGGCTGAGACCGCCAAAGTCCGACACCACCAGACCGACATCCCCGTCCCCAAAGTCCTGTGGGCCCACCGGCGGGAACGCACCGACCCCCTCCAGCACCAGCGGCGAGCCCGGCGGCGAGAGAGAAGACAGCGACGACCTGGAGGAAAGCGACGTCACCGACTTGGAGGGCTCGGCCGGCTTCGAGGACACCGCAACCAGCGGCGCTAATGGGACCAGGTCGGTGGTACCGGTTCCGACGGTGTGAGTGTGAAGTGGGTGTGTGTTTTCCACCTCGTGTTCGTGGATGGTGGTGATAGTTCCTGGGGGGTCTCCCCGCCTGTAGGTTATCCCAGACGGGGTCAGGGGCTCCTGGAGGAGCAGGTCCAGTTTGCACTGGTAGTCCAGGTCTAGGGGGGAGGGGGGTTCTGTAGGGGTGTAGTAGAGGTCTCCGGAGGAGAGGGAATTGAGGGAGCCGCGGGAGGAGGATGCGTTGAGGGATCCACGGCTTGAGGCCAGAGAACCCAGGCTGCTGCCTGATGAGACGGACAGCGTACTGGCCGACAAACTGTAAGGGAAAGAACACACACGTTGAACAAACACCTCAACCAGCAACGTATTACTTGAATTACTGTAGCTGTATGTAAACTCAGCAAAAAAAGAAACGTCCTCTCACTGTCAACTGCGTTTATTTTCTGCAAACTTAACATGTGTAAATATTTGTATGAACATAACAAGATTCAACAACTGAGACATAAACTGAACAAGTTCCACAGACATGTGACTAACAGAAATTGAATAATGTGTCCCTGAACAAAGGGGGGATCAATATCTGGTGTGGCCACCAGCTGCATTAAGTACTGCAGTGCATCTCCTCCTCATGGACTGCACCAGATTTGCCAGTTCTTGCTGTGAGATGTTACCCCACTCTTCCACCAAGGCACCTGCAAGTTCCCGGACATTTCTGGGGGGAATGGCCATAGCCCTCACCCTCCAATCCAACAGGTCCCAGACGTACTCAATGGGATTGATATCCGGGCTCTTCGCTGGCCATGGCAGAACACTGACATTCCTGTCTTGCAGCAAATTACACACAGAACGAGCAGTATGGCTGGTGGCATTGTCATGCTGGAGGGTCATGTCAGGATGAGCCTGCAGGAAGGGTACCACATGAGGGAGGAGGATGTCTTCCCTGTAACGCACAGCGTTGAGATTGCCTGCAATGACAACAAAGTCAGTCCAATGATGCTGTGACACACCGCCCCAGACCATGACGGACCCTCCACCTCCAAATCGATCCCGCTCCAGAGTACAGGCCTCGGTGTAACGCTCATTCCTTCGACGATAAACGCGAATCCGACCATCACCCCTGGTGAGACAAAACCGCGACTCGTCAGTGAAGAGCACTTTTTGCCAGTCCTGTCTGGTCCAGCGACGGTGGGTTTGTGCCCATAGGCAACGTTGTTGCCGGTGATGTCTGGTGAGGACCTGCTTTACAACAGGCCTACAAGCCCTCAGTCCAGCCTCTCTCAGCCTATTGCGGACTGTCTGAGCACTGATGGAGGGATTGTGCGTTCCTGGTGTAACTCGGGCAGTTGTTGTTGCCATCCTGTACCTGTCCCGCAGGTGTGATGTTCGGATGTACCGATCCTGTGCAGGTGTTGTTACACGTGGTCTGCCACTGCGAGGACAATCAGCTGTCCGTCCTGTCTCCCTGTAGCACTGTCTTAGGCGTGTCACAGTACGGACATTGCAATTTATTGCCCTGGCCACCTCTGCAGTCCTCATGCCTCCTTGCAGCATGCCTAAGGCACGTTCACGCAGATGAGCAGGGACCCTGGGCATCTTTCTTTTGGTGTTTTTCAGAGTCAGTAGAAAGGCCTCTTTAGTGTCCTAAGTTTTCAATACTGTGAGCTTAATTGCCTACTGTCTGTAAGCTGTTAGTGTCTTAACGACAGTTCCACAGGTCCATGTTCATTAATTGTTTCATGGTTCATTGAACAAGCATGGGAAACAGTGTTTAAACCCTTTACAATGAAGATCTGTGAAGTTATTTGGATTTTTATTAATTATCTTTGAAAGACAGGGTCCTGAAAAAGGGACGGTTCTTTTTTTACTGAGTTTATGTGTATTGGAGGAACACTTTGGCTGCGTTTAGACAGGCAGCCCAATTCTGATACTTCTTCCCACTTTTGACCAATCACATCAGATCTTTTCAAATCAGATCTGATATGATTTGTCAAAAGACCAATTAGTGGAAAAAAATCAGAATTGGGAAGAAGAAGTGGGAAGAAGAAGTGATTGCCTGTGTAACCGCAGCCTTAGGGCAAGAGTGTATTTGTGTATAGGTATACATGCATGAAGTGCACACACACACACACACACACACACACACACACACACACACACACACACACACACTCTTGAGCTGAGAGTGGAGCAGTGTGGTCAGTCTGGTTGATTCCTCCAGTCTCTGAACCAGGACTCGTCTCCTCTCCTGCACCTTCAACCTAGAGAGACAAATCATTATTAGTACAACATATCTATGTGTGGGACAGAACAGATACAGTGCATTCGGAAAGTATTCAGACCCCTTGACCTTTCCACATTTTGTTAAGTTACAGCCTTATTCTAAAATTGATTAAATTGTTTTCATCAATCTACACACAATATCCCATAATGACAAAGCAAAAACTGGTTTTTAGAAATGTTTGCAAACTTATAATAAATAAATAAACTGAAATATCACATTTACATAAGTATTCAGACCCTTTACTCAGTACCTTTGGCCGCGATTACAGCCTCGAGGCTTCTTGGGTATGACGCTACAAGCTTGGCACACCTGTATTTGGGGAGTTTCTCCCATTCTTCTCTGCAGATCCTCTCATGCTCTGTCAGGTTGGATGGGGAGCGTCGCTGCACAGCTATTTTCAAGTCTCTCCAGAGATGTTCGATTGGGTTCAAGTCCGGGCTCTAGCTGGGCCACTCAAGGACATTCAGAGACGTGTCCCAAAGCCACTACAGCGTTGTCTTGGCTGTGTGATTAGTGTCGTTGTCCTGTTGGAAGGTGAACCTTCACCCCAATCTGAGGTCCTGAGCGCTCTAGAGCAGGTTTTCATCAAGGATCTCTCTGTACTTTGCTCCGTTCATCTTTCCCTCAATCCTGACTAGTCTCCCAGTCCCTACCGCTGAAAAACATCCCCACAGCATGATGCTGCCACCACCATGCTTCACTGTACGTAGGGATGGTGCCAGGTTTCCTCCAGATGTGACGCTTGGCATTCAGCTCAAAGAGTTCAATCTTGGTTTCATCAGTCCAGAGAATCTTGTTTCTCATGGTCTGAGAGTCCTTTTGGTGCCTTTTGGCAAACTCCAAGCGAGCTGTCATGTGCCTTTTACTGAGGAGTGGCTTCCGTCTGACCACTCTACCATAAAGGCCTGATTGGT
Source organism: Coregonus clupeaformis (assembly GCF_020615455.1). Taxonomy (NCBI): domain Eukaryota; kingdom Metazoa; phylum Chordata; class Actinopteri; order Salmoniformes; family Salmonidae; genus Coregonus; species Coregonus clupeaformis. The sequence continues at coordinate 56,291 of NW_025534498.1, read as the reverse complement.
GGAGTGCTGCAGAGATGGGTGTCCTTCTGGAATGCTCTCCCATCGCGACAGAGGATCTCTGGAGCTCTGTCAGAGTGACCATCGGGTTCTTCGCACCTTCCTGACCAAGTCCCTTCTCCTCCGATTGCTCAGTTTGGCCGGGCGGCCAGCTCTAGGAAGAGTCTTTGTGGTTCCAAACTTCTTCCATTTAAGAATGATGGAGGCCATGGTGTTCTTCGGGACCTTCAATGCTGCAGAATTTTTTTGGTACCCGTTCCAAGATCTGTGCCTCGACACAATCCTGTCTCGGAGCTCTACGGACAATTCCTTCGACCTCATGGCTTGGTTTTTGTTCTGACATGCACTGTCAACTGTGGGACCTTATATAGACAGGTGTGTGCCTTTCCAAATCATGTCCAATCAATTGAATTTACCACAGGTGGTGAGAAACATCTCAAGGATAATCAATGGAAACAGAATGCACCTGAGATCAATTTTGAGTCTCATAGCAAAGGGTCTGAATACTTATGTAAATAAGGTATTTCTGTTTTAAATTTTTAATACATTTGCAAAACATTCTAAAAACCTGTTTTCACTTTGTCATTATGGGGTAGTGCGTAGATTGATGGCAAAAAAAAAATCAATTTTTAGAATAAGGCAGTAACGTAACAAACTGTGGAAAAAGTCAAGGGGTCTGAATACTTTCCGAATGCACTGTATCTAGGTCTCCTTTGAGAAAGAGTTCTTCTGACCTCAATGAGATTTCTTGGTCAAATAAATGCTAAATAGACAACATGCCCCCTTTCCTCTGGTAGGAATTCCCTCTCCTCTGTTCTGCTAACAAAGCTTCCAGAACACTAACCTTAATTACTGTCTTCATTTATCGAGCAATTACACAGAGCCTAATTAGCTCAAGACACAATTATAGGGCTTTTTCAAATGTAGTCAATGTGTGTGTGGTGTGTGTAGTGTGTGTGTGTGTCTGTGACAATATGTAATTACAATTACAACCCCTACAAGCGTCATGTTTCCAATTACGGCTGTCGCTCTGCCTACTAATGTGACGCAATGTTTCAGCGACACAGTCTGCTTCCAAAACAAGACAATTACCACACAGTGTGTGTGTTCAGTGTGTGTGTGAGTAACAATTGGTATGCTAATGAACGGTAATTAAAGGCACCTTACAGTGTTTACCCTTTGGAACGTTTGTGTCGTTCATTAGGAAAACAAAAGGCTGTAACCGCGTGGGTGGGAAAATCAATTTGTTTGTTATCTGATGGACGTCAATGGGGAACTCAAACAGAAACACTACATAGACACAGCCTCAGGTATCGCCAACGTCTGACTGAGTAGTAGTGGGGACTTCACTTATCTTTTTAGAGTTCTCTATGTCTAAACTTCTGGAACTGTACGGCAACGACTAGCTGCGAGCCACCACCAGGTTTTTAAAGGGAAGGTGCCGGGGATAGTGTTAGGGGTGTGTCTCACCTCTGGGCCAGGGCGTGGCTAGGGGTGTTCCTGACGGCCTGCAGCTCCTGCTCCAGCTGCAGCCTCTGGGCCTCCAGACGTTGGAGATCCTGCGGGGTGCGTCGTCGTGGCGATACGAACTGCAGCTCCTTGAGGAGCTCCTCCTTCTCCGAGACGAGGAGGAGACGTTCCCGCTCCACGTCCACCGCCCCCGGCCACGCCTCGCTCTCCAGCTTGGCCAGCTCCACCTGCACGTTGGCCATACTGGGGGAAGGAAGGAGGGAAACAGAAAGTAGGGATGCTATATACACTACATCGCCAAAAGTATGTGGACAACCCTTCAAATTAGCGGATTCGGCTATTTCAGCCCCACCAGTTGTTGACAGGTATATAAAATCGAGCACAACTTGACTGGCCTGCACAAAGCCCTGACCTCAACCCCATCCCTCAACCCCATCGAACGCCTTTGGGATGAATTGGAACGCCGACTGTGAGCCAGGCCTAACCGCCCAACATCAGTGCCCGACCTCACTAATGCTCGTGGCTGAATGGAAGCAAGTCCCCGCAGCAATATTCCAACATCTAGTGGAAAGCCTTCCCAGAAGAGTGGAGGCTGTTATAGCAGCAAAGGTGGGACCAACTCCATATTAATGCCCATGATTCTGGAATGAGATGTTCAGGTGTCCACATACTTCTGGCCATGTAGTGTATTTCAACGCATCTATAAAACACACATGCGCTCATACGGGAATAGAGTGAAAATACTTGACTTGAACGCCTTCCTCCTGGCACAAACACTCCTATGGGTCTAAAGCCAGCAGCAAGCCCAGGGGATAACAAGGAAGTTGTCATGCTGCCACACTCTACTGCTGGCTCTCTGTAGAAACACCTGTTCTATACCGGCGGATTAGAAAACGTTTCAAAGCCTAAATGTCAGGGATTATCGTCCATAAGGGGAGGGTTTTACCTGCCTTTTACTCACTGAGCCTAAAACTGCCCACCATTGTCACAGATTACATCGCTAATGTGTGAAACTGACAGTCGTCCAAGTCACAGCCTGTGACTGATAATGCATAACCATTTAATGGCTGGACGTGGGCCCTTAATTGCTCTGATCTGAAGTCAGATCGGAAGGGACTTAACGCCCATGTTAAAGTGATCTAAGGCCCATGTTAAAGTGATCTAAGGCCCATGTTAAAGTGCTCTAAGGCCCATGTTAAAGTGATCTAAGGCCCATGTTAAAGTGCTCTAAGGCCCATGTTAAAGTGCTCTAAGGCCCATGTTAAAGTGCTCTAAGGCCCATGTTAAAGTGCTCTAAGGCCCATGTTAAAGTGATCTAAGGCCCATGTTAAAGTGATCTAAGGCCCATGTTAAAGTGATCTAAGGCCCATGTTAAAGTGATCTAAGGCCCATGTTAAAGTGATCTAAGGCCCATGTTAAAGTGATCTAAGGCCCATGTTAAAGTGCTCTAAGGCCCATGTTAAAGTGATCTAAGGCCCATGTTAAAGTGATCTAAGCCCCATGTTAAAGTGATCTAAAGCCCATGCTAAAGTGATCTAAGGCCCATGTTAAAACAGGCTTTCTGGCAAGTGCGCCCTCAATCCATATCTATTGAGTTGAGTTTACTCTTGCAGTTCTGTGGCCAGGTGATATGTATATTAACATAAGGAATGTCTGCAGTAAAAAAACAGAGAGAGAGAGCTGGAGAGAGAGATTACCTTCTTTTGGCCTCTTCATATTGGAGACTAAGTCTGACCTTCTCAGCCAAGGATGACCTGCTCCTCAAACCCGCCTGAGAAACGGAGGGAGAGCGAGAGCGAGAGAGAGAGAGAGAGAGAGAGAGAGTGAACAAAAAACATCACATGTACCTGCTTCAAGTTCAAGTGACTGGGTTTAATATCATTAGAGAGACCCCCACCTCTCCCTCCCCACTCCCTTCTCCCTCCCTCCATTTAGCATTCCATCGGTGAGACCGAGAGCAGGTCTCGCTCTGTGTGTGTGTGTGTGTGTCTCTTTGTGTGTGTGGAGAGAGAAAAGCCCCAGTGTAGTAAGCAGCTTTGCCTCTACCTCTAACCCTGAGCCCAGTCTGCCAGGCCCCTAGCAGCTATCATCTGCTCCCAGGAACCAGAGGAATCCAGTGTGTGTGTGTGTGTGTGTGTGTGTGTGTGTGTGTGTGTGTGTGTGTGTGTGTGTGTGTGTGTGTACAGAGGAATCCAGTCCCGCTAGGGAAGGCACACAGAGGCGGGGCGGGTGGACATTCCTCTCAGAAACACACAGGCATTTTATTAAGACAAAGGAGGGACATGGGAGGGAAGGAAAGAGAGAGAAAGAGATAGAGAGAGGAGAGAAAACAAGAGAGAGAGAGAGAGAGAGGAGAGAAGGCAAGAGAGAGAGAGAGGGGGGAGGGTGGGCACAAATTGTTGCGTGAGAGTGGGAGAAGATAGAGAGTTCGAGAGCCCAACTTGTGTGTGAGAATAAGGGGAGAGAAAGGGAGAGAGAGAGAAATAGAGGAGAGAAAGAGAGTGGTGCTCACCTCTCCAGAGACGTCTGTCTGGGAGCCGGCTTCTAGCGTCTGTCTGGAGCCCACTGGGTTCCGTAGGTCCGGTTCAGAACGGCCCATGTTGTGTTCCGAGTGGAACCTCTCCTTTAACTTAACCAGAGACTATGGGAGAGAGAGGAGACCATGGGGTGGGTCTAGAGGGAAGTTCAGGGTTGAAAGGCCGTACCAAAACGGAAAATGAAAATGAGCATTTCTAAATCTGATAAGTTCAGGCAGTCCCTTCCTGTTTCAGTCCGTTTCCTTCTGTTTGGTGCCTAATGAACATGACCTTGCCAGGAGCTCTCAAAAGCAGATATACAGTGCCTTGCAAAAGTATTCATCCCCCTTGCCGTTTTTCCCATTTTGTTGCATTACAACCTGTAATTTAAATGGATTTTTATTTGGATTTCATGTAATGGACATACACAGAATAGTCAAAATTGGTGAAGTGAAATGAAAAAAATAACTTGTTTCCAAAAATTCTAAAAAAGTAATAACGGAAAAGCTGGAGCAGTTTTGCCTTGAAGAATGGACAAAAATCCCAGTGGCTAGATGTGCCAAGCTTGTAGATAAAATACCCCAAGAGACTTGCAGCTGTAATTGCTACAAAAGGTGGCTCTACAAAGTATTGACTTTGGGGGGGTGAATAGTTATACACGCTCAAGTTTTCAGTTTTTTTGTCTTATTTCTTGTTTGTTTCACAACAAAAAATATTTTGCATCTTCAAAGTGGTAGGCATGCTGTGTAATTCCAGGTTGTAAGGCAACAAAATAGGAAAAATGCCAAGGGGGGTGAATACTTTCGCAAGCCACTGTAGGAACCCACACACAGACCAAAATAATTCACACACACACACGCATTCACACACACACGTACCTGCATGAGGTCCTGTTTTTCCTTTTCTCCAGAGCTGATGGCCTTGCGGAGAGACTTGAGCTCCGTCACGATGGCCTTGGCCTCCTTCAGACGGTAGCCACTCTGCTCGCCACACAGTTTTTGGTCGATCCTGCAAAAGGGAGTGCACACACACGTAAAATAAACGTCACACTGAGTGAGTCCAAAGAGAGAAAAGTTTTGTTCACAAATATCAGAATCTCCAATGATCTATATGGGTGTTAAAGTCCAGATATACTGTACGGCTACAAGCATTTTCACTCACTCACAAGCTAGCTTTTTGTTGAGCGATGTGAGTGAGTGTTTGTCTATAAAAACAAATAAAGAGAGTACACATACTCTATATATAAACTCCCAGTAATTTATTGGGTAAGAAACCACCAACGTTTCGCCATCACTGTGTCTTCTTCAGGATCTGTCTAACAGCATAGTATGATAAAATTACATAACAAGCAGCCTTTGTTAAGCTGCCATGCATGATTTCTGACCTCCCTAACGTGCAGTGTGTGTGTGTGTGTGTGTGTGTGTGTGTGTGTTTCCTGACCCCTTTTCACTCTTCCTTTATTGTATGTGTCTCCTGAGCGGATGGAGTGTGTGTGTGGAGGGTGAACGACAATGCGTCATTGTTTCAATTATTGTAATAAAAAGTGGCTGCTTCGGACAGGGCTTAATCCAGAGCCTGCCATGTGAGCAACATAACCCCTCTCTCTCTTTCTTTCTCTCCCTTCATCTCTCTGTCTACTCCCAATCCCCCTTTCTCCTTCTCCCTCCCACCTCTTACATTCTGTCTCTCCTTCTATCAACCCCTCTTTCCCCCCCTCATTCTCTCCCTCCCTCTCTCTTTACCTCCTATCTCACGGTCATTCGCTCCCTCACTACGAATGTGAATTCCTATTAGTAGATTGTAGCGGCTCTCTCGAATAATCCTGTACAGAGGTTCCTACAGATGTCGGATCTTAATTTGAGCCAGTTTGCTACAGCAGGAAAATATAATTAATGGCCATTTTTGTAGTTTTAAATTTCCTGCATTGCAGGAAAGTGCTCCTGCAACAGAGTGATCAAATTAAGATCCTACATCTGTAAACTGTTTTACGACCGCCCCCAGGCCCTATCAAGTCCAACAGACACATAACACTAAAGCTGTAAAATCACAACATTCACAGAGCAACATACAATACACAAGTGTGTGTGTGTGTGTGTTTAATAGGCAGGTGTGTGACAGACAGGTGTGGGATCAATATGAAAAGGGGACTTACTGCTGCAAGGTTTCAAAGCCTTGTTCTTTGTAGATGAGCTCCTGTTTCATCTGGGAGAGCTCTCTCTTCAGCTTATTCACCTACAGTAGGGGACAGAGACAAAGACAAATGTTATAACCAGAGTACACACACATACACATTAACAGAGACACAGAGCAATACACTTTCATTGAGAAGAGAGGTGTGTTTTGTTTCTTGTTTATTTCACTTGCTTTGGCAATGTAAACATACATTTCCCATGCCAATAAAACCCCTTTGAATTGAATTGAGAGAGAAAGAGAGCGAGAGAGAGAAAGAAAGCTAGAGAGGTAGAGGGAGAAAAAGAAAGAAGAGTGAGAACAAGATAGACACAGACAGTCTAGAACACACTAGTTGGCCTCCCGAGTGGCACAGCGGTCTAAGGCACTGCATCGCAGTGCTTGAGGCGTCACTACAGATCCGGGTTCAATCCCAGGTTGTGTCACAACCGGCCGTGATCGGGAGTCCCATAGGGCGTCGCACAATTGGCCCAGCGTCGTCCGGGTTAGGGGATGGTTTGGCCGGGGGGGGGGGCTTTACTTGGCTCATCGCGCTCTAGCTACTCCTTGTGGCGGGCCGGGCGCCTGAAGGCTGACTTCGGTCGTCAGTTGAACGGTGTTTCCTACGACACATTGGTGCAGCTGGCTTCTGGGTTAAGCGGGCGGGTGTTAAGAAGCTCGGTTTGGCGGGTCATGTTTCAGAGGACGACCTGAGCGCGTTGGACAGTTGCAGCGATGAGACAAGATCAAAATTGGGGAGAAAACGGGGTAAAAAAAAAAAGACACTAGTAGAGAGAGAGAGAGAGAGAGAGAGAGAGAGAGAGAGAGAGAGAGAGAGAGAGAGAGAGAGAGAGAGAGAGAGAGAGAGAGAGAGAGAGAGAGAGAGAGAGAGAGAGAGAGAGAGAGAGAGAGAGAGAGAGAGAGAGAGAGAGAGAGAGAGAGAGAGAGAGAGAGAGAGAGAGAGAGAGAGAGAGAGAGACGGAGCGAGAGATGCATCTTACCCTGACTTTGGTGGTGGAGATCTCAGCCTTGAGGATGTCAGGGTCATATTTAGTGCTGGACGAAGACCCTGAAAACACTGGAGGAGAGAGAGCCGTCTGGACAGTTAGTGTGTGAAGGACAGAACGTGGTTTAGAACTAGGTTTGGGTTAGGTTCACTACTCACGGCTGGTGCGTGAGCTGGACTTGTCCTTGTATGCGTCGTTGAGGCGTGTGTACTGGTCCAGGGCCAAGGCCAGCCGCTGCTCTTTGACCTGGTAACGAAGATCACAATGGAATAAGTCTTGTTCGTTCATTCATTCATGCGTTCCTTTGTTCATCCATTCACTCATCCTATTTGTTAATTCATCCATCCTTCCACCCATCCATTCAGTCATTCTTTCATTTAACTATCGATCCAGCCATATATCCTTCCATCCATCCATTCACTCAACCATCCATTTCACCTGGTACAGTTCTTTCTGGGTGACCAGGGCATCCTGGGCCACTGTCAGGTACTCCTTCAACATCCTCTCCTGCTCCTTCCTCCACTCCGCCCGGGGGTCCTCTAGCTGGGTACTCTCTGGGGAGGGGAGGGGAGAATGCCATCAATGAGATCTACTCCCATATAAAAACATGATGATGTTGATACTTTATTTGTAGCCTATTTTTGTGTCATGCAGCTACATCATGCCAGAACACTGATTCAGATATACAGGTAACTGCCAAAATAATGGAAACACTTGAGTAAATGAGGGACCCAAAGTATTGAAAGCATGTGCTTCCACACAGGTGTGGTTCCTGAGTTAAATAAGCAATGAATATCCTTAAGGTCATGTATAAAAATGCTCTGCAGCCCATTATTTTGGCTACCATGGCTATGCCCACATAGGATGACAATGCCCTCATCCACAGGGCACAAGTGGTCACTGAATGGTTGGATGAGCATAAAACAGATATAAACCATATGCCATGGCCGTCTAAGTCACTAGATCTCAACCTAATTGAACACTTATGGGAGATTCTGGAGCGGTGCCTGAGACAGAGTTTTCCAGCACCATCAACAAAACACCAAATGATGGAATTTGTCGTGGAAGAATGGTGTCGCATCCCTCTAATAGAGTTCCAGACACTTGTAGAATCTAAGCCAAGGCACATTAAAGCTGTTTTGGCGGCCAGTGGTGGACCAACACCCTATTAAGATACTTATTGTTGGTGTTCCTTTATTTTGGCAGTTCTGTGTACATTTTCTCTTGGTTGACATTTTCTTCAGGTCAGTCATATCCAAAGAAAATCAACACTAACAACATTGGCATTTTACTGTGTGTTTTACACAATGTTCCTATTCTTTTTATCGTATTGTAAGCACAACAGACACCAGTCAGACTCTCTAAAACACAACACACTCAATTTGTCTCCCATTTTTGTTTTAAAAAAATCCAACATACAGTGCCTTCAGAAACTAAGTGAAAACATGTTTCAATTTTTTTTGCAAAATGTATTGAGAATGAAATACAGAAATATCTCATTTACATAAGTATTCACACCCCTGAGTCAATACATGTTAGAATCACCTTTGGCTGCGATTACAGCAGTGAATCTTTCTGGGTAAGTCTCTAAGAGTTTTGCACACCTGGATTGTACAATATTATTATTTAAAAAATTCTTCAAGCTCTGTCAAGTTGGTTGTTGATCATTGCTAGACAGCCATTTCAAGTCTTGACATACATTTTCAAGCCAATTTGTCAAAACTTTAACTAGGCCACTCAGGAACATTCAATGTCGTCTTGATAAGCAACCTTGTGTTTTAGGTTATTGCTGAAAGGTGAATTTGTCTCCCAGTGTCAGGTGGGAAGCAGACTGAACCAGGTTTTCCTCTAGGATTTTGCCTGTGCTTAGCTCCATTCCGTTTATTTTTTATCCTGAAAAACTCCCCAGTCCTTAATGATTACAAGCATACCCATAACATGATGCAACCATCACTATGCAAAAAAATATGGAGAGTGGTACTGAGTAATGTGTTGTATTGGATTTGCACCAAACATAACACTTTGTAATAAGGACAAAAAGTTAATTGCTTTGCCACATTTTTTGCAGTATTACTTTAGTGCCTTGTTGCAAACAGGATGCATGTTTTGGAATATTTTCATTCTGTACAGGCTTCCTTCTTTTCACTCTGTCAATTAGGTTAGTATTGTGGAGTAACTACAATGGTGTTGATCCATCCTCAGTTTTCTCCTATCACAGCCATTCAACTCTGTAACTGTTTTAAAGTAATTATTGGCCTCATCCCTGAGTGGTTTTCTTCCTCTCCAGCAACTGTGTTAGGAAGGACGCCTGTATCTTTGCAGTGACTGGGTGGATTGATACACCATCCAAAGTGTAATAAATAACTTCACCATGCTCAAAGGGATATTCAATGTCTGCTTTTTTATTTTTGACCCATCTACCCTTATTTGCGAGGCATTGGAAAACCTCCCTGGTCTTTGTGGTTGAATCTGTGTTTGAAATTCACTGCTCGACTGAGGGAACTTAAATATAATTGTACGTGTGGGGTACAGTGTCAGCGTCTGGGTGAAGTGGGGAAACGGAATCAGGCGCAGGACACAGAACTGAGAGATAAATGGCTTTACTAGACTCAAAGTAAACCATAGCAAACCTTCCACGCAGGGAAGAGCAAAACAACAGCTCAACAGACGACGTAACAAAGAACAATCACGCACACACCCAGGAGGGAAAACAGAAGTAATATAGGGAAACTAATAAGCCTAATGAGTAACAGATGTGAAAAATAAAGACAGAACTAGTGAGACACAGAAACATCAATCGGTAGCAGCTAGTACTCCGGTGACGACGACCGCCGAAGCCTGCCCGAGCGAGGAGGAGGGGCAGCCTCGGCCGTATCCGTGACAGACCCAGCTCCGTTCCTCCGGACCGTACCCCTCCCACTCCACGAGATACTGCAGGCCTCCAACCCGACGCCTCGAATCCATGATGGAACGGACCGAGTACGCCGGTGCCCCGTCAATGTCCAATGGGGGCGGAGGAACCTCCCGCACCTCGGACTCCTGGAGCGGACCAGCTACCACCGGCCTGAGGAGAGACACATGGAACGAGGTGTTAATACGGTAATCAGGGGGGAGCTGTAACCTATAACAAACCTCGTTCAACCTCCTCAGGACTTTAAAGGGTCCCACAAACCGCCGACCCAGCTTCCGGCAGGGCAGGCGAAGGGGCAGGTTTCGGGTCGAGAGCCAGACACGGTCCCCCGGTGCATAAACCGGAGCCTCACTGCGGTGGTGGTCGGCACTCGCCTTCTGTCTCCTAATCGCCCTTTGCAGGCATACATGGGCAGCGTTCCTCAGAGCGCCGGAACCATTCATCAACTGCAGGAACCTCGATCTGGCTCTGATGCCACGGTGCCAGGACCGGCTGGTAACCTAGTACACACTGAAAAGGAGACAGGTCAGTGGAGGAGTGGCGGAGGGAATTTTGTACCTCAGAAACCTACCCACATCCTGGTTTACTCTCTCCACCTGCTCATTACTCTCGGGGTGAAAACCTGAGGTCAGGCTGACCGAGACCCCCAGATGGTCCATAAACGCCTTCCAGACCCTCGACGTGAACTGGGGACCCCGATCAGACACTATATCCTCAGGCACCTCGTAGTGCCAGAAGACGTGTGTAAACAGGGCCTCTGCGGTCTGTAGGGCAGTAGGGAGACCGGGCAAAGGAATGAGACGACAGGACATAGAAAACCGATCCACAACGACCAGGATCGTGGTGTTACCCTGTGACGGAGGAAGATCCGTAACAAAGTCCACCGATAGGTGTGACCACGGCCACTGTGGAACGGGGAGAGGTTGTAATTTACCTCTGGGCAGGTGTCTAGGTGCCTTGCACTGGGCACACACCGAACAGGAAGAAACATAAACCCTCACGTCCTGAGCTAAGGTAGGCCACCAGTACTTCCCACTAAGACAGCACACTGTCCGACCAATGCCAGGATGGCCAGAAGAGGGTGACGTGTGAGCCCAATAAATCAAACGATCGCGAACCTCGGACGGAACGTACGCACGACCCACTGGACACTGGGGGGGAGTGGGCTCCGTGCGTAATGCCCGCTCGATGTCCGCGTCAACCTCCCATACCACCGGTGCCACCAGACAAGAAGCCGGAAGTATGGGAGTAGGCTCCCTGGTCCGATCCTCTGAGTCATATAGCCGGGACAGAGCGTCTGCCTTAGCATTCTGGGAACATGGTCTATATGATAGGGTGAACACAAAACGTGTGAAAAACATGGCCCACCTTGCCTGACGAGGATTCAGTCTCCTCGCTGCCCGAATGTACTCCAGATTGCGGTGGTCAGTCAAAATGAGAAAAGGGTGTTTAGCCCCCTCAAGCCAATGTACCCACACCTTAAGAGCTTTCACAACAGCTAACAGCTCCCGATCCCCCACGTCATAGTTTTGCTCCGCCGGGCTGAGCTTCTTCGAGAAGAAAGCACAGGGGCGGAGTTTGGGAGGCGTACCCGAGCGCTGAGACAGTACAGCTCCTATCCCCGCCTCGGACGCGTCCACCTCGACTATGAATTGCAAGGAAGGATCCGGATGAGCCAGCACGGGAGCCGTGGTGAACAGCGCCTTCAGCTGACCAAAAGCCCTGTTCGCCTCAGCTGACCACTGCAGGCGCACCGATCCGCCCTTTAGCAAAGAGGTTATGGGAGCTGATATCTGGCCAAAGCCCCGGATAAATCTCCGGTAGTAGTTGGCAAAACCCAAAAATCGTTGCACCTCCTTTACCGTGGTAGGAGTCGGCCAATTACACACGGCTGAAATGCGGTCACACTCCATCTCGACCCCTGACTCTGACAAGCGGTATCCTAAGAAGGAGACGGACTGTTTGAAGAACAGACATTTCTCAGCCTTAACGTACAGGTCATGCTCCAACAGTCTACCAAGCACCTTGCGCACCAGGGACACATGCTCGTCGCGTGTAGCGGAGTATATTAGAATATCATCTATATACACCACTACACCCTGTTCGTGCAGGTCCCTGAAAATCTAATCGACAAAGGATTGAAAGACTGAGGGAGCATTCATCAACCCGTACGGCATGACAAGGTACTCATAGTGACCAGAGGTGGTACTAAATGCCGTCTTCCACTCGTCCCCCTCCCGGATACGGATCAGATTCTACGCGCTCCTGAGGTCCAATTTTGTGAAGAAGCGCACCACATGCAATGACTCCGTCATACTAGCAATGAGAGGAAGAGGATAGCTGTATTTTACGGTTATCTGATTGAGACCTCGATAGTCAATGCACGGGCGTAAACCTCCATCCTTTTTCTTCACAAAAAATTAACTTGAGGAGGCAGGGAAAGTGGAGGGCCGAATGTATCCCTGTCCCAGAGATTCGGTGACATATGTCTCCATAGCCACCGTCTCCTCCTGTGACAGAGGATACATGTGACTCCTGGGAAGTGCAGCGCCCTCACGGAGATCTATCGCACAATCCCCTCGTCGATGGGGTGGAAATTGAGTCGCCTTCTTTTTACATAACTTTTTTATGAAATTCCCAGCTGCGCCGGAATCTACGAGCGCCCTATGCTGGGAATGTGGGGAAAACTCAGAAAAAATAACATTTATCATCATGTGAGCAACAGGGAGCTCTGGTGTGTTGGGTGCCTACTCACCTGGGATGGTCCCCCAGAACCCTGCCTGCTGCCTCGATTCCATGAGGGTCTTCTCCTGTACCGGCCCGCAGTGTGTCCTCTGCGGCCACAGTTGGTGCAGGAGACCACCCCCTTGCTCGTTCTCTCCGCATCAGCACTTCCAAGCTCCATAGGTGTGGACTCGGAAGTGCTGGGGGATGGACTGGATGGACCCTGATCTGGACGTCCGCGGGTAGCCAACAGGTTATCCAGCAGGATCGATAAATCTACCAGCTGGTCCAGGTTAAGATTAGTGTCCCTGCAGGCCAGCTCCCGACGAACGTCCTCCCGTAGACTGCATCGGTAGTGATCAATCAGGGCCCTCTCATTCCATCCCGCGCTGGCTGCCAGTGTCCTGAAATCCAGGGCGAATTCCTGTGCGCTCCTCCCTCCCTGGCTGAGGTGAAACAGACGCTCCCCCGCCGCTCTCCCCTCAGGCGGATGATCGAATACTGCCCGGAAACGGCAGTATTCGATCGCTCTCGTATCCCGACACGCTCTCATATCCCGAGGGAGCTGGGTGGATGGTGGCCAGGTAAAGCTCCACCTGGAGCAGGAAACCCTTACACCCGGCAGCTGTCCCATCGTATTCCCTCGGGAGCAAGAGCCGAATACCACTGGACCCAGGATTTGAGGGTCTTGATGGAAGAGAAATCGGCGAAGGAGGAGGTGTAGAAAACCCAACTCTCTCCCATCGACCCATGGTGTTGATCACTTGATCCAGAGCTGAACCTAGTCTCTGCAGCATGGTCGCGTGCTGGTGGATGCGTTCCTCCACCGAAGCGCTGGGATCGGGTGTGCCTGCTGACTCCATAAAGGGTGCGTGATTCTGTCAGCGTCTGGGTGAAGTGGGGAAACGGAATCAGGCGCAGGACACAGAACTGAGAGATAAATGGCTTTACTAGACTCAAAGTAAACCATAGCAAACCCTCCACGCAGGGAAGAGCAAAACAACAGCTCAACAGACGACGTAACAAAGAACAATCACGCACACACCCAGGAGGGAAAACTGAGGTAATATAGGTAAACTAATAAGCCTAATGAGTAACAGGTGTGAAAAATAAAGACAGAACTAGTGAGACACAGAAACATCGATCGGTGGCAGCTAGTACTCCGGTGACGACGACCGCCGAAGCCTGCCCGAGCGAGGAGGAGGGGCAGCCTCGGCCGTATCCGTGACATACAGAGATGAGGTAGTCGTTCAAAAATCACGTTAAACACTATTATTGCACACAGAGTCCATGTTATTATGTGACTTGTTAAGCAATGTTTTACTCCTGAACTTATTTAGGCTTGCCATAACAAAGGGGTTGAATATTTACTGACTCAAGTCATTTCAGCTTTTCATTCTTAATTAATTAGTTTAAAAAAGAAAATTCAAACATAATTGCACTTTGACATTATGGGGTATTGTGTGTCGGCCAGCGACACAACATTTCAATTTAATCAATTTTAAATTCAGGCTGTTAACGCAACAATATTTGGAAAAAGTCAAGGGGTGTGAATACTTTCTGAAGGCACTGTATATTGCACACGAAGCAGGCCTACACCCATGTCTTAAATCAAAAGCAGTGCTCTAACAGTGGGTTGTTTTGAGGAAAGAGAAAGGCACAGTGGGAGAGCAGAGGAAGCAATCCATCTGAATCAATCACAACACTACTCTCTTTCTCTCTTCCTCTCTCAGTCCTGCTCTCTTTCACTCCTTTTCCATCTCTCTCTCTCTGCCCTCTTTTGTTTGTCTCTTTCCCTCTCTTCTGGGGTAGCCCAGAACTCTGTCCGGTGGCAGGGAAGGAAAGGGTTAATCCTTCATTCCTTACTGTACTTTGGCAGTGTCCCAAATGCCACCCTAGTGTAGGCCCCATAGGGCTTTGGTCAAAAGGGAATAGTGTGCCATTTGGGACACACACAGCCTTTGTGTGGAAAACAACAAGTCTCTACACTGAGCGCACGGCCCCCTCCGTGCCACACTAAGTATGTCAGCAATGCAAAGACTGGCTGCTATGAGGAATAACCGGATTTCACTCCAGCAGGATTTGTGTGTGTGTGTACTGTGTGTGTCTGTGTGTGTGTACGTGCTTGTGACTGTGTCTGTGACTGTGTCTCCACTCTCTCAATCTCTCTCTCTCTCCCTCTCTCTCTCTGTCTCTGTCTCTCTCTCTGCTGAGGGTATAGGCTGCCCAGCAAACCAAAATTGGTTCTGTGAAAGTTCCCAGAACATTTGTTAGGTCGAGGCAAATGTTATCATAACACCAAAACTTTCCAGTCGTGCTGATGATTATAGAATGGTTGTCTAAAACATTTGCCTGATGTTGCAAGAACGTTCCTAGAACACATTACAAAGTTCTTTAAAGGTTCCCAGAATATTTCATTTGGTTGTGGGAACAGTCTGGAAGGAACATTATGGGGACATCACAAAAGATACAGTGGGGGAAAAAAGTATTTAGTCAGCCACCAATTGTGCATGTTCTCCCACTTAAAAAGATGAGAGGCCTGTAATTTTCATCATAGGTACATGTCAACTATGACAGACAAATTGAGAAAAAAACATCCAGAAAATCACATTGTAGGATTTTTTATGAATTTATTTGCAAATTATGGTGGAAAATAAGTATTTGGTCACCTACAAACAAGCAAGATTTCTGGCTCTCACAGACCTGTAACTTCTTCTTTAAGAGGCTCCTCTGTCCTCCACTCGTTACCTGTATTAATGGCACCTGTTTGAACTTGTTATCAGTATAAAAGACACCTGTCCACAACCTCAAACAGTCACACTCCAAACTCCACTATGGCCAAGACCAAAGAGCTGTCAAAGGACACCAGAAACAAAATTGTAGACCTGCACCAGGCTGGGAAGACTGAATCTGCAATAGGTAAGCAGCTTGGTTTGAAGAAATCAACTGTGGGAGCAATTATTAGAAAATGGAAGACATACAAGACCACTGATAATCTCCCTCGATCTGGGGCTCCACGCAAGATCTCACCCCCGTGGGGTCAAAATGATCACAAGAACGGTGAGCAAAAATCCCAGAACCACACAGGGGGACCTAGTGAATGACCTGCAGAGAGCTGGGACCTAAGTAACAAAGCCTACCATCAGTAACACACTACGCCGCCAGGGACTCAAATCCTGCAGTGCCAGACGTGTCCCCCTGCTTAAGCCAGTACATGTCCAGGCCCGTCTGAAGTTTGCTAGAGTGCATTTGGATGATCCAGAAGAGGATTGGGAGAATGTCATATGGTCAGATGAAACCAAAATATAACTTTTTGGTAAAAACTCAACTCGTCGTGTTTGGAGGACAAAGAATGCTGAGTTGCATCCAAAGAACACCATACCTACTGTGAAGCATGGGGGGTGGAAACATCATGCTTTGGGGCTGTTTTTTCTGCCAAGGGACCAGGACGACTGATCCGTGTAAAGGAAAGAATGAATGGGGCCATGTATCGTGAGATTTTGAGTGAAAACCTCCTTCCATCAGCAAGGGCATTGAAGATGAAACGTGGCTGGGTCTTTCAGCATGACAATGATCCCAAACACACCGCCCGGGCAACGAAGGAGTGGCTTCGTAAGAAGCATTTCAAGGTCCTGGAGTGGCCTAGCCAGTCTCCAGATCTCAACCCAATAGAAAATTTTTGGAGGGAGTTGAAAGTCTGTGTTACCCAGCGACAGCCCCAAAACATCACTGCTCTAGAGGAGATCTGCATGGAGGAATGGGCCAAAATACCAGCAACAGTGTGTGAAAACCTTGTGAAGACTTACAGAAAACGTTTGACCTGTGTCATTGCCAACAAAGGGTATATAACAAAGTATTGAACTTTTGTTATTGACCAAATACTTATTTTCCACCATAATTTGCAAATAAATTCATTAAAAATCCTACAATGTGATTTTCTGGATTTTTTTCCCTCATTTTGTCTGTCATAGTTGACGTGTACCTATGATGAAAATTACAGGCCTCTCTCATCTTTTTAAGTGGGAGAACTTGCACAATTGGTGGCTGACTAAATACTTTTTTTCCCCACTGTATGTTCCCAAAACCCAAAAACTGTCCAGTTGTGCGGATGATTCTACAATATTTATTTTAGGGTGCAAAAAAAACATTCACCTGATGTTACAAGAACGTTCACAGAACACATGTTGTTTGTTCTTTAAAAGTACACAGAATGTTTCTTTAGGCTGTGGGAACATTGTGGGGATATGATAAGTGATAGGTTCCCAAAACACTAAAACTGTCCAGTTGTGTTGACATTCAGATAATGTTTGTATTAAGGTGCACAAAACAGTCCTTTGATGTTGTAAGAATTTGTTGACAGAACACCAGGTCTAAGTTCTTTAAAGGTTCCCAGAACATTTAATTAAGTATGGGAGTTGTCTGGGATGTTGTAAGAATATTATTGTGATATTCACATAGGTTGCACAGAACATTCCCACATCGTTGCAAAATGTTCCACAATTTCCAAATAAGTCAGTTTTTATGACGTCAGCGCATTTGTGTGTCAACGAAGGAATAAACTCTGCATTCGGTGATTACCCTCCTGCGCCTGACTCCTTTCATCACACTCATCACAGAATCACCCACCTGCTATGGAGTCAGCGGGAGAAGAGCGCATGCCTGGAGTCGTGGCACAGGTCCAAGAGCATTCCACGATCCTGGCCAGCTTGGGGGAAGCGATGGATCGGGTTCTTCAGGTCGTCCAATGCCTGGAGAGGAGAGGACCCAATCTGTCTAGACCAGCTGGCCAACCGGATCCAGCCACCTACACCCCAGCACCCGGAGGGATCCAGATATCCCGACCACGGGGGTTTGATGGGACGGCGGCGCTGTGCCAGGGATTCCTCCTTCAAATGGAGCTGTACTTCTCCAGCATCAGGCCGGCGCCATCGGAGCGTGAGAAGGTGTCCATCCTTGTTTCCTGTCTCTGTGGGAAAGCCCTGGAGTGGGCCAACACGGTGTGGAACAAAGGAGGTGCCGCGTTGGAGGACCACGGGGAGTTCGCTCGCCTCTTTCGGGCGGTCTTCGATCGTGCAAGGAGACGATTAAATTTAGTTATCCTCTCCCCCTCATTCCTTCAGTGATTGAGTCAATGCATGGGGCGCGCTTCTTTACTAAGCTAGATCTCAGGAGTGCATACAACCTGGTGCGTGTTCGGGAGGGGGATGAGTGGAAGACTGCATTCAGCACAACCACGGTGCATTATGAATACCTGGTGATGCCCTACGGTTTGATGAATGCTCCATCCGTCTTCCAGTCCTTTGTGAACGAGGTGTTTCTGGATATGCTTGGTCGCGGTGTGGTGGTCTACATCGATGACATCCTGGTATATTCCGCTACTCGCGCCGAGCATGTGTCCCTGGTTCGCAAAGTGCTGGCCCGACTGTTGGAAAATGACCTTTATGCCAAGGCAGAGAAGTGTATGTTTTTCCAGCAGTCCGTCTCCTTCCTCGGATACCGCATTACCACCTCAGGTGTGGAGATGGAGGGAGATCGCATTTCAGCCCTGAGTAATTGGCCGACTCCAACCACGGTTAAGGAGGTGCAGCGCTTCCTTCCGGAGGTTTATCTGGGGCTTTGGCAAGGTTGCAGCTCCCATTACATCCCTGTTGAAGGGTGGGCCGTCCCGGCTCCGCTGGTCGGCTGAGGCTGAACTGGCCTTCAGGAGACTGCGGGGTCTGTTCACCTCAGCTCCGGTACTGGCCCACCCCGATCCATCACTACCGTTCGTAGTGGAGGTGGATGCATCCGAGGTAGGGATAGGCGCTGTCCTGTCCCAACGCTCGGTCACACCACCCAAGCTCCACCCCTGTGCCTTCTTCTCTAAGAAGCTCAGCCCGGCGGAGCAGAACTACGACGTTGGTGATCGGGAACTGTTGGCTGTTGTCCGAGCTTTGACCGTGTGGAGGCATTGGCTCGAAGGGGCGAAACACCCTTTCTTCGTCTGGACGTACCACCATAACCTGGAGTACATCCGGGCAGCGAGGAGGCTGAATCCTCGCCAGGCCAGGTGGGCCCTATTCTTCACCCGGTTTGATTTTACACTGTCATACATTCTGGGTATGAAAAACGTGAAGGCAGACGCACTGTCCCGGCTGTATGACACAGAGGAGAGGCCCAGAGACAACACCCCCATACTCCCAGCCTCCTGCATTGTGGCGCCGGTAGTATGGGCGATGGACGCGGATATAGAGCAGGCATTACGCACAGATCCATCTCCACCGCAGTGTCCAGCTGGGCTGCGGTACATGCCTGCTCTTATCCGTGATCGTCTGATCTTCTGGGCACACATGTCACCCTCCTCTGGTCACCCAGGTATCGGTCGTACAGTGCGCTGCTTGATCGGAAAGTACTGGTGGCCTACCTTGGCTAAGGACGTGAGGGTGTACGTCTCCTCCTGCTCGGTGTGCTCCCAGAGTAAGGCACCTAGGCACCTCCCAGCGGGTAAGCTACAACCTTTATCAGTTCCACAACTCCCATGGTCTCACCTTAGTATAGATTTTTTAACTGATCTTCCCCTCTCCCAAGGTAACACCACCATCCTGGTCGTTGTGGACCGCTTCTCCAAGTCCTGCCGCCTCCTTCCTCTGCCCGGTCTCCCCACGGCCCTGCAGACTGCGGAGGCCCTGTTTACTCACGTCTTCCAGCACTACGGGGTGCCAGAGGATATAGTGTCCGACCGAGGTTCCCAGTTCACGTCCAAGGTTTGGAAGGTGTTCATGGAACATCTGGGGGTCTCGGTCAGCCTGACCTCTGGGTTCCACCCCGAGTCAAATGGGCAGGTGGAACGGGTAAATCAGGATATGGGTAGGTTCCTGCGGTCCTACTGCAAGGACTGGCCGGGGGAGTGGTCGGTGTTCTTGTCATAGGCAGAATATGCCCAGAACTCTCTGCGCCACTCCTCTACTAACCTAACACCATTCCAATGTGTTTTAGGTTACCAACCGGTTCTGGCACTGTGGCACCAGAGCCAGACCGAGGCTCCTGCGCCTGACTCCTTTCATCACACTCATCACACATTCTCAGCATGCAAATTTGTACCTATTTTCTTGCAACATGAGGCAAATATTTTATACAAACATTGTATAATCATCAGCACGACTAGAAAGTATCTGTGTTATGAGAACATTTGACACAACCTAACAAATGTTCTGGGAACTTTCACAGAACCAATTTTGGTTTGCTGGAAAAACATTACTGGTACATTGTGTTATTACATTACCTGGAAACCTAATGAGAACTTTTGGGAATGTTCTGTAGTCGTTGTTACAGATGTTGTGCACAACATTTTAGTGAATGTTAGGAGACCATTCTAAGGATATTTAATTTAAGACATGGGGGAAAAAATGATTTTGCTATCATCCTAACATTAGATAAAACCCTAACTACAACTTCATGGAAATCTTAGCTAATGTTCTGGGAATGTTCCGGTTTGCTGGGTAGGATAATCCTCTCCTAGGCCCTAAGTAATGTTTTGTTTCTGATCTACTATTTAACTTAAAATCAAATCAAATTGTATTTGCCACATGCGCCGAATAAAACAGGTGTAGACATTACAGTGAAATACTTACTTACAAGCCCTTAACCAACAATGCAAAGTAAAACAAATAAAAAAAAAGTGTTAAGCAAAAAAAATTAAAGCAAATAACTAAAGAGCAGCAGTAAAATAATATAACAGTAGGGAGGCTATATACAGGGGGGTACCGGTGCAGAGTCAATGTGCTGGGGCACCGGCTAGTTGCGGTAATATGTACATGTGGGTAGAGTTAAAGTGACTATGCATAAATAATAAACAGAGTAGCAGCAGAGTAAAAAAGGGGGACGGGGTGGGGGTGGGGGGGCAGTGCAAATTGTCCGGGTAGCCATGATTAGCTGTTCAGGAGTCTTATGGCTTGGGGGTAGAAGCTGTTGAGAAGCCTTTTGGACCTAGACTTGGCGCTCCGGTACCGCTTGCCGTGCGGTAGCAGAGAGAACAGTCTATGACTAGGGTGGCTGGAGTCTTTTACAATTTTGAGGGCCTTCCTCTGACACCGCCTGGTATAGAGGTCCTGGATAGCAGGAAGCTTGGCCCCAGTGATGTACTGGGCCGTACGCACTACCCTCTGTAGTGCCTTGCGGTCAGAGGCCGAGCAGTTGCCATACCAGGCGGTGATGCAACAAGTCAGGATGCTCTCGATGGTGCAGCTGTATAACTTTTTGAGGATCTGAGGACCCATGCCAAATGTTTTCAGTCTCCTGAGGGGGAATAGGCTTTGTCGTGCCCTCTTCACGACTGTCTTGGTGTGTTTGGACCATGATAGTTCGTTGGTGATGTGGACACCAAGGAACTTGAAGCTCTCAACCTGTTCCACTACAGCCCTGTCGATGAGAATGGGGGCGTGCTCAGTCCTCTTTTTTTCCCTGTAGTCCACAATCATCTCCTTTGTCTTGATCACGTTGAGGGAGAGGTTGTTATCCTGGCACCACACGGCCAGGTCTCTGACCTCCTCCCTATAGGCTGTTTCACCACTGTTGTGTCGTCAGCAAACTTAATGAAGGTTTTGGAGTCGTGCCTGGCCATCCAGTCATGGGTGAACAGGGAGTACAGGAGGGGACTGAGCACGCACCCCTGAGGGGCCCCCGTGTTGAGGATCAGCATGGCAGATGTGTTGTTACTTACCCTTACCACCTGGGGGCAGCCTGTCAGGAATTCCAGGATCCAGTTGCAGAGGGAGGTGTTTAGTCCCAGGATCCTTAGTTTAGTGATGAGCTTTGAGGGCACTATGGTGTTGAACGCTGAGCTGTAGTCAATGAATAGCATTCTCACGTAGGTGTTCCTCTTGTCCAGGTGGGAAAGGGCAGTGTGGAGTGCAATAGAGATTGCATCATCTGTGGATCTGTTGGGGCGGTATGCAATTTGGAGTGGGTCTAGGGTTTCTGGGATAATGGTGTTGATGTGAGGCATGACCAGCCTTTCAAAGCACTTCATGGCTACAGACGTGAGTGCTACGGGTCGGTAGTCATTTAGGCAGGTTATCTTAGTGTCCTTCTGCACAGGGACTATGGTGGTCTGCTTGAAACATGTTGGTATTACAGACTCAGTCAGGGACATGTTGAAAATGTCAGTGAAGACACTTGCCAGTTGGTCAGCACATGCTCGGAGTAGACGTCCTGGTAATCCGTCTGGCCCTGCGGCCTTGTGAATGTTGACCTGCTTAAAAGTATTACTCACATCGGCTATGGAGAGCGTGATCACAGTCATCCGGAACAGCTGGTGCTCTCATGCATGCTTTGTAGTCTGTAATAGTTTTCAAGGCCTGCCACATCCGACGAGCGTCAGAGCCGATGTAGTACAATTCAATCTTAGTCCTGTATTGACTCTTTGCCTGTTTGATGGTTCGTTGGAGGGCATAGCGGGATTTCTTATAAGCTTCCGGGTTAGAGTCCCGCTCCTTGAAAGCGGCAGCTCTAGCCTTTAGCTCAGTGCGGATGTTGCCTGTAATCCATGGCTTCTGGTTGGGGTATGGTCACTGTGGGGACGACGTCATCGATGCACTTATTGATGAAGCCAGTGACTGATGTGGCGTACTCCTCAATGCTATCTGAAGAATCCCGGAACATATTCCAGTCTGTGCTAGCAAAACAGTCCTGTAGCTTAGCATCTGCGTCATCTGACCACTTTTTTATTAACCGAGTCACTGGTGCTTCCTGCTTTAGTTTTTGCTTATAAGCATGAATCAGGAGGATAGAGTTATGGTCAAATTTGCCAAATGGAGGGTGAGGGAGAGCTTTGTATGCGTCTCTGTGTGTGGAGTAAAGGTGGTCTAGAGTTTTTTTTCCTGTGGTTGCACATTTAACATGCTGGTAGAAATTAGGTAGAACGGATTTAAGTTTCCCTGCATTAAAGTCCCCGGCCACTAGGAGCGCTGCCTCTGGATGAGCGTTTTCCTGTTTACTTATGGCCTTATACAGCTCATTGAGTGCAGTCTTAGTGCCAGCATTGGTTTGTGGTGGTATATAGACAGCTACGAAAAATATAGAAGAAAACTCTTGGTAAATAGTGTGGTCTACAGCTTATCATGAGATACTCTACCTCAGGCGAGTAAAACCTTGAGACTTCCTTAGTATTAGATTTTTTGCACCAGCTGTTGTTTACAAATATACACAGATCGCCACCCCTTGTCTTACCGGAGTCAGCCGTTTTATCCTGACGATGTAGCGTATATCCCGCCAGCTGTATGTTATTAATGTCGTCGTTCAGCCACGACTCGGTGAAACATAAGATATTACAGTTTTTAATGTCCTGTTGGTAGGATAACCGTAATCTTAGGTCGTCTACCTTATTTTCAAATGATTGAACATTGGCTAATAGGATTGATGGAAGAGGCAGTTTACTCGCTCGCCGTCAGATCCTTACAAGGCACCCCGATCTACGTCCACGATATCTCCGTCTCTTTCTCATGCGAATGACGGGGATTTGGGCCTTGTCGGGTGTCTGTAGGATATCCTTCGCGTCTGACTCGTTGAAGAAAAAATCTTCGTCCAATACGAGGTGAGTAATCGCTGCCCTGACATCCAGAAGTTCTTTATGGTCATAACAGACGGTGGCAGAAACATTATGTACAGAATTGCTGTAAAAACTTGTGGTCAATGTTGGGAGTTGCTCTTGCACGCCAAGGTTGATAACAGTTCCCTATTAATTGAATGATTAGCTTGTGAATCAATGTGTTGTTTCATGTTTGCTAGACACTGTATCGATGTCCTACAGAAGTCGCTGTATTATACGATAAATGATTTGAGCCTCACACACACATACACACACTTGCGAACACAATGCCACATGCTGATGAGCAACCCTAAAGGTATGAGGTAGTGGCTGGAGCACAATGGACAGTGTTGACACAGTCAGTCTGTTGTTCTGTCATTGGTATCTGACAGCACACTCCTGCCTGTATGGGCAGGACACACCCACCTCAACTCTCAGGATATGACTGAATATCTGACAATGAATGACTGACACACACCTGATTTACAGGACACACAAGCGTATGTCCACCTATAACCTACAATGTCATTTTATGAGAGCTTATAAGAGAGTGAGGGAGAGCATGTGTCTGCCTACCTCTATGCATAATAGACACAGGACTTCAACAGGACCTACACTAGGATAGGGGAACCCAAAGCAACTCCCTGAGGGGTTATGTGAAGGCAGGGGAAGTTCCCACTAGGTTAGGAAACCCTGTTTCTGGGCTCATCTATGCCACATAAGAGAAGGCAAACCACCACAAATAACAGACCCCCCCCCACACTCCAACAATGCAGGGAGGCCACAGGGCAGCAGCAGAGTTTACATAATAAGGAAGTGAGGCCTGCTGGGAGAAGCTAGGACAGGACAGTCAGGGTACAGACAGGGCAGGGAGAAGTAGGTACCCACCCAGACTAACCCCCCAGCCATCCCTGCCCTGTCTTGCCATAACTAGGGCCAGGAGTTTTTTTCCCCAGACCACCTGACCTGCCGATACATCCTAGACAGGTGACGGGAGATTTAGTCTGAAGAGAGTATGATGGCCTTGAGCTAGACACTTTTCAAACGCCTCTCAATTTCAACATGCACATTATGTCTAAAGAAACATACATTTACAAACGGTCATTGGAGTGTTTGCTGAGAAAGGAAAGTGTATCACTTCTATAAGGGGGCTTTCGAACCAAATTGGTCTGGAGTGGTTTTTACAGCTCTGGTACATTTTCCTCCTTAGTTCAGTTCGTTTGGACTGGTGTGAACACTCCGTCAGCACTCGGGAGCACACTAAACAAAGAACCGTTGTTCACTCAAAAAAGGTGGTCTCGGTCCGATTCCATTTGTACCGTGCTGCACGGTATTCCGAAACGTCTGTACTTTTTCTATACTAGAACATGAACAATGAATTTTTGTAATTTTCGGAATTTCTGTCAAATGTGTCTCACGGATCAACACTGTCTATCAGCGCAGCCGATTTCCCCCTTATAGCGCGAAAGCACTGTGCTTGCTCCACTTAGCCTGCACTGATAGTCTGGACTGCATCTTGTTAGCTCCCCACTCATGCTGCACAGAAGTTAACACACTTGAATAATGCGAAACAGCATGTAAAAATGTTGAAACTGTTAATTACTGTTCACAAAACAATGTCCATACAGGCTAGACCACTTTACAATTCATGAAATTACCAGTAGCTTCCTGCTTTGTTGGCTAACTTTTCTTTCTAGCTTACAGCTTTGTTTGTGATAATATGCAAACCATAGCGCAACATATGCTGATTTTAACGTTGATTGATCCCAAAGATTATCTATTGCCTTAGTGTACTGACTCCGGGCCGCCCCCTTCTTGCCTGGTGAATGACGTCATTACTGGGTAAAGACACAGTGCACACTTTTATCAAATAAGCGACTCCTATGCGAATTTTATTTATCAGTACAATAAAATAAGTCCCAAATGGAAGGGAAACAGATTGTTCTGTTCATCTGTATCCCCATGAAATCAGCCAAAACAAGCTCAATAACTCAATGCATGAACACATTCCTATTGATTATCTGCATTTATGTGAATAGGCCTAGGCTACATGTTGATTTACCCAGTTTATCAATAGAGATTTACCATTCAAATAAAGAATTACCATTATGTTATGTAGTTAGATTGTAAAAACAAAGTCAAATTGATTGTATGATTGTATAATTGGTTCATTATTGCATGCATGGCTGTTTGTGAAAAATGTTGACGCGAAAAATGTGAAATGTAACGATATTGAACTCAAAAGATGCCCAACGATTGAACAGAGCAGTAGCTGAGTTTATCTGTCTGGATCAAGTGCCATTCTGTGACTTTGGTTAATATGCCTTCTTTTTTTGCAGCGGTATCGTTTTGGTATTGAGTATTGTGATGGTATCGAGAACTGTGATACTTAACCTGGTATCGAAGTCCAAATTCTGGTATCGTGACAACACTAATAGGCTACTGAATATAGCTTATTCACGTCACAGTTAGAGCGGATATTGAGCTGTTTCCTCCCGCATGTTGTTGGAAGACCAAAGTGAAAGTAATATGAAGTTTGGGACACACAAGTTACGCTTCTTCATAATCATAGATGGATTTAACATAAGCATTTATTTCCAATAAACAGATGATTCATGGTTTTGTTTAGGCATTCTAGTTCATTTGACATTTGCCAATGTGAAACCAACCAGACCAAATGAAAAAAATACAATGTAACAAATAACCAAACTTTGATTCGAACTATAGCTCAGAACTGTGTACAAACGCAGAAATACACAGTATCCAACCACCCACAGGAGGGCCAGCCTTAACACACTGAAGCTAAGCCTTGAGTCTCCACACAATCATCCACTCCTGATTGACAGCTGACTGCCTTTGTTTAGCCACCAGTGTTAAACAAACAAACAAAGCTAAATCTCACCAGAAATGTGTGTGAGTGCAACAGATAAATATAATCTCTAGCCCACACAACAACAACAACAACAACTAGCTCTCATCTCAACCCCGCGGCTACAGCCAGACAGCACAATGAAAAACATTTGGGAAATGGATTTAATCTGCGTTGAGAGAAAACAAAAGTCTGATTTAATTGAATGGAGTTAATGTAAGTATTTTTTATTTTATGTCAGGTAATGTGAGTGTTTTCCTAAGGGATGAGCAGAAGACAGACGGTCCGTGTGGAATTGAATCTGCTCATTTAGAAATGAACGTGACTAATTTAATCATAAAAGTATTTCATTTAGTGGAGATGAGTTTGAAAACTTTTCGCTCTCCTTCTCTCTACGTATTCAGTTTTTCTTAAATTGGTCTATTCTGATTCCTGGAAATGATGTGGCATAATAACTTGCAAAGGTGAGGGAATACCATTTCAATATGTAAAATTCATATGAAAAATTCCTTGACAATATTAATATCAAGATCAATCTGGTGACAATATTGATAAATTCAACATAGCTTATCGTCTTTGCCTGACACTTGACCAATAATGGCATCTGTGAGTTTACAACATGTTTAGCTTTAACATGCTTACTTAATGTCACTGATAAGACTGCTGGCAGTCATCATCCTTGACACTATACTCATATCTCTGGATATCATCAGATCAGGGCTATTTAGCCCATATCAGTTAGAAAACAGGTTTTCACAACTGAAAACTCTTGACAAATGCAGAGCATAAAACACAGCTAAAGACTAGCGAGCAAAGAAAGGCCAGAGTAAAGATTTTCGCCACTGTAAGGCCTTTGACTCGATCATTTCTCAAAGTTCAGTCAATCCAAATAATACATTCATTATTCGATGGAGACACTTGGCGAATGATCATACGTCTCATCAATATCAAACAACATGGCGCTCTGACTATAAATAATCAAATAAGTTCCAGTGATTTTCAGTTCCTAAATAACGCTACATAATTCAGAGAAAGAAGAACAAAAAAAATCTATATAATTACCGTTTCTGCCGTTCTACTAATTTCTCTGTGTTGTGTTTGAGAAATTCAAATCCAGTGTCGGAATACCCCTGCCAAAACATCTGAGACGGAAGGCCCAGATGGTTTGGGCATAGACATAATGTTAATGAGTGGGGTAACGCTGAGGCAAACCTGTCAACTTACTGTTGATGTGGTCGATGTAGTAGATGCCAATCTGAGGGTCGTATGAGGCCTCCCATCCCCACGGTAACTCGTCTCCCACACAGTCCGCAAACGACAGGGGCTTCGTCAACCTGAGAGAGAGAGAGAGAGAGAGAGAGAGAGGGAGAAAAACGTACAGTATCTATACATTTACATTTTAGTCATTTAGCAGACGCTCTTATCCAGAGCGACTTACAGTTAGTGAGTGCATACATATTTTTATTTATTTTTCATACTGGCCCCCCGGGGGAATCGAACCCACAACCCTGGCGTTGCAAACGGCCATTCCCTCCCCTACCCTGGACGACGCTGGGCCAATTGTGCGCCGCCCCATGGGTCTCCCGGTCACGGCCGGCTATGACAGAGCCTGGATTCAAACCAGGATCTCTAGTGGCACAGCTAGCACTGCGATGCAGTGCCTTAGACCACTGCGCCACTCGGGAGACAGACACAGAAACACATGAAACGTAAAGCTAGTGCATATCGTAAACAATATATAAACTACATAATGTGGTTCATTCATATAAAAAGAAGAGTAAGAAGAAAAACCATAAAGGAATCATCCATTACTACAACGCTGGTTTATAGTGACTTCCGTCAGAGGCCATAGACTGTCTATAACTTTTCATGTGAAAGACCTAGTGACCTTAGAAACTAGAGTCCAAAAAGACAAGCCACTAAACAACAACAACATACACCACTGGAGCATCCAGCAGTAACAGTAACACATTCCTGAGTGACCAAAGTCTAAAGCTGCCGGCGTGGTACCACTCACTCAGCCAAGGCCCTTTCTGTTACTGTGTGGCTGGCTGTGGGCTGGGGGAAGTCTGGCTAGACAGGGAGAGAGAAGGGACACTAAACCACTGTGCCTTCTATTTGGGATGCGTTGCCCAAGGACTGGCTGGGTGGCTGCCTGAACATTGTTCCCGCACTCCTTTCTACTGGTAGTTTGGATGACTTGGCTCATGCAGACACTAGACTAGAGACAGCCAAGTTCACTGGCAGGGTCATGACAAGATGGGGGTGGGGAACGGGTGTAGGAGTGAGAGGGAGAGAGTGGTTTTGGAAGAATGTGTTGCATCTTTGAAACTCCTAAATCTGTTTGAGAAACTGGGACCGAATCTATATCGGATAAGTCTAAGACTGTGGGCAATGGGTATTCACTTGGAGTTTAAGCCAAGACAGCATGCCGCCCCGCGTACTTCACTGTGTTTATTCAGTGCACTCTCACTCTAAGATACACAAACGCTAATGCAAACAAACAGGTGCACCCACACACACACACATCTCTACTGGCCTGGGCGGCTGTCAGTCTGGTATGCACGCTCCCTCTCGGCTGTAAACGTTAAAAATTAGACAGGCGGTATTCCTGGTATGCCCCCTCGGCTGGGCCGGCCAACTATCGCACTCCGTACACCACCGACGACCTTTGAACTCAGAAGCCAGTCTCTGGACTCGTCTGCTATCCTCGCACTGTCCTCCTATAGGTATTGGCCTACTATAACGATTACCTACAGTTATTACTCTGCTACTAGTTTAGCATCAGTGTGGCTGTTCAACTGAAGAATGAATGCATGAATCAAGCGTTTGACGAGCTAAAACCTCCACACTATCAGTAGACCAATCACTAACATCACACTGATCAAACCAACACTTTACTGTTTGGACACAGGCCCAACACCGAGAAATGTACAACACTCAGTGAGGTCAGCAGCAACACTAAGCAATGTCAAAATAGAGA
Organism: Coregonus clupeaformis; assembly: GCF_020615455.1. Classification (NCBI taxonomy): domain Eukaryota; kingdom Metazoa; phylum Chordata; class Actinopteri; order Salmoniformes; family Salmonidae; genus Coregonus; species Coregonus clupeaformis. Next base: position 27,081 of record NW_025534498.1, on the reverse strand, counting down.
CCGTACTGAAGTGACAGGATAGGGACCGCCCTCCTCCCTCTCCACTATGGTGTGACTATTGAGACATCTTCTGACAGGTAGTCTGCCCCTCAGTGTGTGTGTGTGTGTACCACATTCCAGAAATTGATAACTCACTCACACCTTGGCTACCCCCCCCACCCCCCATGAGATGTCACCCAACTGCCATGTCACACATTCTGTATCACCATACACACATCCTCATTGTGCTCTGAACCCTCTCACACACACAATGCCCAGCCCAACACCTCCCTCAGCCCCATACATCACCTCGGGGGGCACCTCCTCCCCCTGCACAATAACCAAGACTGTTACAAATGACATCATGTCCAAAATGTCCAAAAGAGAGAAAAGTGTTAATCTGGCCCTGCACACATCTGAGGACAAATCATTGAGATTGCCAGCCACACAGTCGGCGGTGGGACACAAAGACCTGGACTGGAGCTTGTTGCTGTGGCTGAGATAAGATATCTGACTGACTAGCACCTTTTGATGCGTCCCGACCAACAGAAGGAGCCAAACATCACCACTACAGAGTGGAGTGTGTGTGTGTGTGTAGAGGAGGTATGTGAGGGAGAGATAAGAGGAAGACAACAGGGGAGGTGGGATGGGATGATTGGACGGTACACTGTCCACTGTCGTCATGGTAATAATGATCCAAGGTCTCTAGGCCTATTTCTTACCGCAATGGTCGGCTGAGGGGACATAAAGAGACTCCCATTAGTCACTGTCTCTGACAGTATCTCCTGAACAGGGTGATTGTTGAGGGTTGAATGGATGTGAGAAACAACCTGTAACCATCCTAACAATGGAAATCCCAAATGTGAGGTAGCGCTTTGTTTTCTGGACAAAGCCAATTTTGCACCTAAGTAATTAGCCTATCAGACCACAACAAAACAAACTAGTTGCTACGTCTGGGGAGACGGGCCTATTTTGTTGAAATTGACTTTCACACGAGAGTGCTGACCCCTGTGTCAAGAGATGCTATACGGAAGAGGTCAGTAACAGGCATGCAGGCTTTTGTTCAAGCCCAGCTGACACCTAATTCAACTGAACATTACAACCTTGGTTAGCTGAATACAAGTGCAAACATACAGTAGTAGGCTACTAGATAGATTCACTTTTGAAAGAGACACATTGACAGCCTTCGCCTAGCCCCTAGGAATCTGTTGGCCGGCCAGTCCCAGACAGTGAAGGAGCAGGAAACCGTGGCCTGTGGACGGCCATGTGTGTCGCACATTACAGGCCGCGGCCATGTTTTCTGGTCTCCAAGGCTACCGCACACTCTTGTTTTTGTCTCTCCACCCTCTTCCCTCTATTCCCCTCTTCCTCTCTCTTCTCTCTCTGTCGTTCAGACCCAAGCACAGATGCCAGCAGCTCTGAAAAGCCACGATTTACATCACTTATTTTATTATCGTTCTTCTTCTTGTCTCTTTTTCCCCCCTACCAAGCCAACAACGTCATACAGAGCGCCAAAAAAAGAAGAAGAAAAAAGAGAGAGAGGGAAGACTTTTGTGGCAGAGGCCGTGCTTTTACAAATTCGACCCAATTAAACGGGTCAAGCTCCAAACAGAGAGGGCAAAAATAATTTGTGTGTGTCTGTATGTGTATGGGAGGGAAGACACTTGGGCTGGAATCTTATCTATGCCTCCTCTTCTGGAAATAAATGTTTTTGGGGCTGGAGCAGTGAGGAGGAAGACATATACATTTCTCTCTTTTCTGGGGGATTTAGACAGGGAGGGAGGGAGGGCTCTGGAATGTGGTGCAGCCCTCTGACACTGCCTCTTATTCTCAGCCCCTCTCTCATAAATCTGAGATCTGGATGGCTGGGCCTTTCAGACGTCAGGGGGAGGAGAGAGAAAGAAGGAGGGAAAAAGAGAGAGGAAGGAGGAAAGAGGACGGCTGAGGGAGAGGTGAAATAAAAAAAGGGGGGTGGCAGAGGGGGAAGAGTGAGAGGGGGACAGAGAAAGAAGAGAGAGGGATGGAGAGTGCGAGAGATTGAAATAATTTGTCAACCATACTGTAGAACCTTTCACAACGTTAGATCTCTCCTGTCAGTTAGGCCTTGGCCTACTTTGAGAGGCAAAGCAAGGGAGAAATTGAGAGAAAGGTGGAAAAAAAGAGGGGGATTCCTTTTCCTGCCAAAAATGTGTATTCCCCCTCTGGCCAGCCAGGGTCCCCTCTGCTTGACTGAACAGAACAGGTCTAGTCCCTGGCCTGGCTGTAACCATGGGGATGAGAGGGGATGAAGTGCAGGTGAAGCAGGAGACAGTCTTGGCGCGGCGGAGTGCTATGCTAAGGGTGGGAGGGTCCGCACTCGCACACATCCATATCTTTCCAAAATGCATCCTTTTGGGATAAATCAGGGGATATTGCGTTGACAGGGCTCGTGCTCTCCAACTTTACTTCATAATACCAGAGTACAGGGGTAGATCATTTGTAAATATGAAACACCTGTTGATCTCTGGCAATGGGAGTTTTCCCAATTCCCATACACGAATCCATCCTATGATGAAAAGTTCCATCCTATGTCAATGGAGAATCATTTATGGATAAATTATACGGATGAAGTGAGTTATTCATGTTATGCATGTTTTTGTTCCAGCGATCCATCACTTCATGGTTATTATGATGCACTGAACCTGTACCTCGCAACCAAACAAAACAATATGATGGCAACATTCAACAAATCATAGGACATTTCTGCAAAATGCATCAAGTCGCCTTCCTTCCTGTGCAGTCAAATGGCAAACTCTCTAATGTTTCTGTCAAGGGGTGCTGAAGGTGGGTGTGGTGCATGAATCAAGCGCAGGACGCAGAAGCTCAGTCCAAAAGACTTTAGTGCAATATTCACGTAGAAAATAAGCACAATAAGCCCGAAGGCGAAATAACGGCGCACACAGGCGTCAAACAAACGGCGCACTAACGTGCGAAAAACCTCTCCAAGACACTGGAGGGAAGTACGTAGCTCCAACACGAAACAGAAGAGCAATCACACACAAAGACAAACACACACAACGAGAACTAAATAGGACACTAACGAGGACTAACATGACACAGGTGTACAACATCAAGACAAAACCAAACGAACATGAAACATAGATCGGTGGCAGCTAGTACTCCGGGGACGACGACCGCCGAAGCCTGCCCGAACCAGGAGGAGGAGCAGCCTCGGCCGAAACCGTGACAGTTTCCAAGCTGTCAACAAGTTGCCGCAATTAACACCATTAACTTTAATTATGAATTAAGTGCATAGGCCTACAGTGGCATCACATTACTACCAGCCAGTAGTGACGGGGATAAATAGATACAGTTACATATTACAATATTATTTTTAGACTATATTATATAGATATTTTACTCCAAGTATCGATTTTTAATTTGTTTTGCTGCTGTAGTTAGCATTAGCTAGCTCTAGTCATCTGTACCTGCGCCAAAACTCCGGTATTTTTCATCCTATAGCTTGTTCTCCATCTTCTTTTTAAATAGTGAGGCAATATGTTTTCAACACTTTTATTTCCCTGACTGATGAAAACTTGTTTTCTCATGCTCTCTTGTCTCTCTGCAGCAGACAATATAGTCAGCAATATGTTTGGGACATCAAATCACAAGTAAATCACAGCATCAAATCGCAGTACAATTAAAATTGCAATACATATCATATCGGCATCTAAGTATCCTGATAAGATCGTATCTTGAGGTCCCTGGCAATTCCCAGCCCTACAAGCTAGGCAGCGCAATCTCTGCCGGGCCCATATTCATAAAGTCTCAGAGTAGGACTACTGATCTAGGAACAGGTCTGCTCTATCCATGTAATCTTATTGATTATGATCTAAACGACTGATCCTAGTTCAGCAATGCTACTCTAAGAAGATTTTTGAATACAGGCCCTGAGCTAACCTTGTGACAGACAGAATACCTAGAAATAAATAGTCTGTAGCATATCAAGCTGAAATAACTGGATGGAGTAATAACAACAATAATGAATTTAACTTGTTTAACACAATCTCAAAGTGCATAGTAGGCCGGATGAGTAAGCTGATCCTAGATCTGTGCCTACCTGCAACTTCTCTCCTAAACAGGACTCTGAGGTGTAGCAGAGTTGGCAAGAGCAGGGCATGCCGCCAAAGCTATGGCCGCCGGTAACACAAGGGATATATTAGTCAAGCGAACCCTCATCTCAGTACACACTATCTTTATAACCGTTTTGTTCTTCACAACAATGTATCGACAGATAATACAGGGCCAGTAACAATAGTAGCCTAATACTAGTAGACCTACATATCCCCATGGGTCAAAGATGCTTTTTATACCGTGAACATATCACAGTAAGGTCCTTAAGGTCCTAAATACCGTTAGCATTTCTGAGCCTGGGCCAAGATTGAGATTGTGAAAAGGGGCTGAGTATGATTCCCTAGAATCAGAGGTATTAGCCTATCATTCTAGGAGGTTCATATCATTCTAGAATGTGTAGAATGTGTCGAATCTAGACGCAGTTCAGGTGGAGGGAGGGAACCATGGATAATGATGATTTGGCTGGTTTCTTAAGTGGGAGCAACTTGATAAATATAATTCACAATGCCTGGTGGTGTTGGTGGTGGTCTCATAGGAATGACTGGCATGCCACCTGTTATAGGCTAGCAGTTTTCTAACAGTATAAGGCATTAAGACACACTATAGAAGCATTTGGCTTCAGTTATACCCTCGCTCGTTTAGCTTAGGGGAGACTTAGTGAGCACAGACTGGAACATCGTTTTTCAGCACAGTGTCACATGGCCTTCTCTTTAGACTCTTTAGGTTTCAATCAGCAACACACATCTGACATACATATGTGAGGCATCAATGACAACACTATAGGACTACTGTTGTGATTGCTATGAAGCAAGTTGATTTAAATAATATAACTTAGGCTAATGCCTAGAATTGTTCAGTCATTGAGCGTTTTAATCAATCGCCCCATGTTCTATCCATGCCTGACTCAACACTGTAACGTATAACTAATATAGCATTAACGAATCTCACATTTCCATAGGGCGGCTAGCCATTATCGTTCATTTACAGTCGTACTGTCTGACCAATTATCCTCATAATTAGAGCTTAATGGTTTGTCATAAGTGGCTTGTGTCGTGTGGTGAACCCTATGTAATAAAAGCCGGGTAAGAAAGACCTCAATTGAATTAAGTGCGCGTGTCAATACCGGCTAATGTACAGAATTAGCCTATTATTGAAAGCAATGGGCTGTTAGGTTACTTCCTCCCCATGAAATTAGCCTATAATAATATGCCAATCAAATATGCTACAGTTTAAGATTATTGTGTTGCATGTGAAATATTTTTTTTTCCTCCAATACCAAGGCACAGCATATCATGCGGCATGTCAGTGATTAGTGAGCTAGAGCATACCTGATCATATGAGGCCACATACATCTGGACCGGAGGCCTCCACTTCTCCAGAGCAAATTTATTTTGGGGATCTCAGATTCCCATATTTTTCATGACAATGTAATAAAATATTTACAAAAGCCAAAACGGTAACTTCTGGGAAGCTGGTGCTTTAAACGTGTCATGGAATCTACCATTTCGGAGTGAGTGATGAATGATCAGGGTCCTTTCAGAGTGCAGGAGACTCCACTTTCTTCCATAGCGTTTCTGCTTAGCATTTTAATTGTCTTTTCATAGATAACTAGATAGTAAGTATAGCCATCTGTAATGAAATAACTTATTTTACTGTAATAACTTTAGTATTGCTTTTATTTTGTACGTATTTGCTTCTCTGATCGAATGGAATCATACGCAGTAGAAGTTCTAGAATCTCAGCAACAACAGAGCTCACGAGTTTGCTGTAGTTGCATAAAATGAGCACGTGAAATGTTGGTTCGGTAGCTTGCTAACTCATAAGAATAATGTTGCTAGCTACGTTAGCTAGCTATGACTTGTTGAATCCTCATTGAAATTGTGAAACAGTTAGCTAGCCAAGCTAATGAATTTATTCCATAACCATGGCATGACAAAGTTAGCTATCCAGTTAGCAAACTATAGCTAGTTGCTAGCTACATCCGGCATAGCCAGCTGAAATTCCATTTCTCTAAACCAGGGTTTCCCAAACTCGGTCCTGGGGCCCCCTCTGGGTGCACGTTTAGTTTTTTTAACCTAACACTACACATCTGATTCAAATAATCAAAGCTTGATGATGAGTTGATTATTTGAATCAGCTGTATAGTGCTAGGGCAAAAACCAAAACGTGAACTCTGGGGGCCCCCAGGACCGAGTTTGGGAAACCCTGCTCTAAACTATGCAACTAGCTATCAGTTATCACAGTTTTTGCAATAGCTAGATATGCTCAAATGACACGTTCTGCACGTTCTTGCAATAACATTAGCTATGCTAGCTAACTTAGCAAAGGCGTGTTGATAGTTTCACACTATAAAAATACAACTAGCTACTGTAACAGTTACTGTTCAAGGCATTCCCTTTTTCGAAACCCTTTGCTTCGTTACGTAAAAGTTTGTATAAACTGTTTATAAACTGTTTACAAATGCTGCCTGTGTCAACTTCGCAAATTTTCGCTAACAGCCGCTCTCTTGCTTACCTGTCCCTCGGGTCTATCCAACTTGTTTGTTTAGTGTTGTGGTCGATATAAAACACTTTGCCGTCAAAGTCCCTCGCTTCTTCCCAGCCGTCGGGTAGCGGCAGCTGGCCATTCCCCTTTCTAGGCATGTTCATCTTCTAAAAGTTCCGCCATAAGTACGGTAAAAACTCCAGTGGAATACTAAAAATCGACGAAAAACTCAGTAAAGATCCATGTTTTGCCTTCCCCTGTCCTCCATCTTGGGTTCCTAGCTGAACACATAGGCCTGGACAGACAGACTTGACTCCGTTCCCAGCCAACGGTGCATTAGCATATCATTAGCATAAATCTATTTGCATGCACATTCCTGAGTGTTGCATTCCTGCGGCTTAACCCTTTCCAAGACATCACCGGCGTAAAATGTGTGTTGTCAAGACAACTTGTTACACTGGTCCCATCCAAGTATTTGGTCCCATCCCCACGGGACACATTACACCGCCGCGTTAAATTGTTTTGTTATCGGCCGCTGGTAGAAAACGTTTTGGAATGGTGAAATATGCACCATTGCAAAAGATAGGCAGATAGATGGGACAGTGACAGGGATGAAATATGATACGTCCCCAGATAATTAAATATCTACATACACTTGGGGAAAATAATTATTGAACATAATAATATAGAAAGTTTAACAACACTGCATAACTTTAAAGGGACAATCTGTGATTGCTGAAATACAAACAAAGTCTTATATTGGTGTCTATATTGAACTGGTAAAAGGTCATTGTGATATGAAGAAGGGGAAAAAATTACTCCATTAGGGTGTGGTGCCTCGACTATTTGTAAAGGGAATCCTATAAGCCTATAGGCCTATACACTGCACAAACGTGCACAAACATTATGAACACCTGCTCTTTCCATGACATAGACTGACCAGGTGAATCCAGGGGAAAGCTATGATCCCTTATTAATGTCACTTGTTAAATTCACTTCAATCAGTGTATCTTAAGGGAGGAGACAGGTTAAATAATTATTTTTATGCCTTGAGACAATTGAAACATGGATTGTGTATGTGTGCCATTCAGAGGGTGAATGTGCAAGACAAAATATTTAAGTGCCTTTGAACAGGGTATGGTAGGCGCACCGGCTTGTGTCAAGAACTGCAACACTGCTGGATTTTTTATGCTCAACAGTTTCCCGTGTGTATTAAGAATGGTCCAGCACCCAAAGGACATCCAGCCAACTTGACACAACTGTGGGAAGCATTAGAGTCAACAAGGGCCAGCATCCCTGTGGAACGCTTTCAACACCTGGTAGAGTCCATGCCCCGACGACTCAATATTAGGAAGGTGTTCTTAATGTTTTGTACACTCAGTGTATATCAGTGTTATAGCATATGTTATATAATTATATTTTCTATTTTTGACTGTTATGGGTGAATCAGAGCATATTTCAGCTTTGTATATAGGCCTGACGGATAGGCAACACGTGATTATCTAGAGACCTGCTGATTCTCACGCATAGATCAATAATAAAAGTAACAGACTAACAGCATTGTTTTTGTGGCTAGTGAAATAATCACATTGCTCTTCACTCCTGCGGTTAAACATCAGCTGTAATCCTGCAAGCAATATGGAGTCACACTACAGGGTACGTAGGCTACAAGATATTACCTTGAGTGAACTCTGGGCCAGGGGGAAAAAACACCAGTTTTATTCATACAATTTCAATTGCTTGTCTGTTCTCTTTGGGCTAGGATGCAATTTGACACATTTTCTGTACAAATAATCGGAAAACGTTGATCTTCCCTTCAAAAATAACTATAGTGAGACAATCTATTTCTAGGAATACACAGACTGTGCATCTTCTTTTCTTTTTCAAACTTTTCCCAACCATTCTCAACCAATTGTTGCCTTATTGTTAACTTCTGTCCATGGCAATATGAATCATTTTTACTTCATGAGAGAACCTTTGATCCCCCTGTAGGTGGGCCTTTTCAGAAACAGATTTGTGATCAAACTTCATTCTCTGATCAAAGCAGGATATGTCTTTATCTCAGAGTCTGTGTGATGTAGGTCCACAGCACCTTTCTCTTTCCTCTCCTCATCTCATCAGCCTTGCAGGCTGCTCATTCTGACCAGGGAGGAGACGGAGAGGGCAGTCACGTCAGAGGGGCAGGGCTGGAAATATTGTTTGAAATTCAAGACAGCAATGGAGTAATACAGAGAGGTAAATGGAGAGACAGGCAGAGGGGAGAAGAGATGGAAGATGGGTCAGAGGGGTGGAGAGGAGATGGAAGACGGGTCAGAGTAGGGCAGGGCCGGAGATATTGTTGATATGACATTCAAGAGAGGACATGAACAATAGGGAAATTGAGAGACAGGTAGAGAGAGAGAGGGAGGAGAGGAGATGGATGAGAGGTCCCAGTGGGCACAAACTGTATGAATCAATGTTGTTTCAACGTCATTTGTCAACGTATTGTGACGTGGAATCTATGTGGATAATACATTGGATTTGCAAAAAGCCATCAATGTAAACTGTTGTTTTGAGGGTGAAATTTCAACCACAGAATTACGTCATCATGGTAATCTCAACATAGACAAACGCTTATAATGTGTTGAATTTGTACCTTCGAAATAGTGTTAGATCTTCAACGTTATATCCACTATCAGAAAAAAACAATAGGCTATGCAGCACCTCCTACTGGAGAGTTGATATATCTACAGCTATCCATTTGGTCTCCCATCCAGGGTTTTAACCAGTCCTGCTTAGCTTTGATATTTGTCACTGGCTACTACCAATGTACAGTCATGAGAATTATTATTGAGAGATCTCTTCATAACTATATAGATTCACTGTTGCTATCGAAGTCAAATCCAAAGGGTAGGCTTAATAGAGCAAATGAAATCTAACCTCTATAAGTCATATATCATCAATGATACTATTTAGGCCTATATAGCATTTGCAAAGTCATCAACAGCTATTGTTTCAATTCAACCTGGGTTCAACTAAAAATAGACAATACATATAGATAGGCCTTCATGCTTTGGTTGATGTCAAAATTAATCTTCAAGTTAATAATAAATATGCTGGATTCACAACGCTATTTCAACCAAAAATCTAAGTAAAATAATAGGACTAAATCAAATCAAACTTTATTTAAAGTGCATTTATTTTTGGTTGAGATGGAGACGTGAATCCAACATAACAATTATTAATTTGTAGACAAACTGGAATTAAAGTCAGACTAAGTCAGTGGCACAAAATCTCCTTCAAATGTTAATATTTGGTTCCGTTGACAACCAAACACAATTCAATATCACTTTTGCAATACAGTAAATAGCCTATTAATTTGTCGACAAGTTAACAAATTATATGTTGGATTCACATCTCCAACTAAACCAAAAATAAAAGTTAAAGAATAGGATTAAGCCAGTGGCTCAGATGAAACTATCCAAGCATTAGATACATCTCCTTTAATTGTTGATATTTGGTTGTGTTGTCAACCTAACACAATTCGATAATACAGTAAATAGTCTAAAGTTAAGGCTATCTTACAAACTAATGTAACAGTTTTTATTCAACCTTAAAATGAGTAACTCATCCATGGCCACATTTTGAGGTTACTGTAACTATAAAAGTCTTATTATGTAATTATAGAAAGTATGTATGTCCAAGATAGCATGCTAAGGTCGCAGGTCTGTGGAGATCTTCACAATATAAATATCTGTTGCAGAATCTCGAACAGAATTGACCACTTAAAAATATGTACTTTGAATGTAATCTCAACTACAATCCAGGTCATTTGGTTGTGCTATTAGATGAAGCACAGTGATGATAAAACATTAAGTTGTTGTATAAATACAAAATATCTGACATTGTATTCCCATTTGAACTTTGTTGTGCTTTTAAATGGTTTAAAGCATAGTGATAACACATTGGGAATTCAACAAACTTATGGCAGTCTTTTTGAGTGGGTGAATAAAGGCTTAAATCTCATTGATCAACCAAAGATGTCCACGTGAGCCCAGTGGGGTGGTAAATAAGACAGGAAGCTTGATAGATGTTGAAAGGAAAAAAGAGATCAAGAAGAGTTGGAGAATAAAGAGGGAGGAAGAGAGAGAGGGAGGGAGGAGGATAGGAGAGAATAGCTCAGGAGGCGGTACCATTTCTGCAGTGCTGCTGACTACGCAATATGATGAAATAAATCATTCTCACATCGCTGCTGGTAAACATCTTTGTCTTTTTGGTAAACTCAATTTGGTGGATGAGGGACATTCCCAACCTTTTGATCAGATTTGCTGAACGTGCAGGAATCAAATTAGTAGAAAACAAGAAGCTTCTACTTTCCTTCCATATCTTCTGTCACATTTGATAAATGGATACAAGTGGAGGCTGCTGAGGGGAGGACGGCTCATAATAATGGCCGGAATGGAGTGGATGGAATGGTATCAACCACACGGTCATGTGTTTGATACCATTCCATTCACCACATTCCAGCCATTATACGCCAGTCCAGCCATTATTATGAGCCGTCCTCCCCTCAGCAGCCTCCACTGATGGATACTTCAGGGATGGTGACTGGCTGCCATCTTTGTTTTGGTTGGAATAGCAATGCCCTACAAGTAAATCAAGTAAACACTTGAGTAAATGAGGGATACAAAGTATATTGAAAGCAGGTGCCTCCACACAGGTGTGGTTCCTGAGTTAATTAAACAATTAACATCCCATCATGCTTAGGGTCATGTATAAAAATGCCTACTTAATCCATCCTTTAGAAATATCACATTTACATAAGTATTCAGACTCTTTACTCAGTACTTTGTTGAAGCACCTTCGGCAGCGATTACAGCCTCGAGTCTTTTTGGGTATGATGCTACATGCTTGGCACACCTGTATCTGCAGATCCTCTCAAGCTCTGTCAGGTTGGATGGAGAGCGTCGCTGCACAGCTATTCTCAGGTCTCTCCAGAGATGTTAGATTGGGTTCAAGTCCAGGCTCTGGCTAGGCCACTCAAGGACATTCAGAGACTTGTCCCAAAGCCACTCCTGCGTTGTCTTGGCTGTGTGCTTAGGGTCGTTGTCCTGTTGGAAGGTGAACTTTCGCCCCAGTCTGAGGTCCTGAGCACTCTGAAGCAGGTTTTCCTCAAGGATCTCTCTGTACTTTGCTCCGTTCATTTTTCCCTCGATCCTGACTAGTCTCCCAGTCCCTGCTGCTGAAAAACATCCCCACAGCATGATGCTGCCACCACCATGTTTCACCATAGGGATGGTGCCAGGTTTCTTCCAGAAGTGAAGCTTGGCATTCAGGCCAAAGAGTTACATTTTGTTTCATCAGACCAGAGGATCTTGTTTCTCATGGTCTGAGAGTCCTTTAGGTGCCTTTTGGCAAACTCCAAGCGGGCTGTCATGTGCCTTTTACTGAGGAGTGGCTTCCGTCTGGCCACTCTACCATAAAGGCCTGATTGGTGGAGTGCTGCAGAGATGGTTGTCCTTCTGGACAACCATTTAAGAATGATGGAGGCCACTGTGTTCCTGGGGACCTTCAATGCTGCAGAATTTTTTTGGTATCCTTCATTAGATCTATGCCTCGACACAATCCTGTCTCGGAGCTCTACGGACAATTCCTTCGACCTCATAGCTTGGTTTTTGCTCTGACATGCACTGTCAACTCTGGGACCTTATACAGACAGGTGTGTGCCTTTCCAAATCTTGTCCAATCATTTGAATTTACCACAGGTTGTCAGCTTCCTGCCTCCTGTTTGTCTCCGGGCCTCTAGAGGTCATCTGTGTTCCCCTCTGCCTTAGTTCTTCCTCGTGTGTGTCAGCTTCCTGCCTCCTGTTTGTCTCCGGGCCTCTAGAGGTCATCTGTGTTCCCCTCTGCCTTAGTTCTTCCTCATGTGTCCTAATTAGCTTGATCCAGGTCACCTGTGCCTTGTTTCCCCTTGTGTATTTTAGCTGTGTGTTTTCCCCTTGTTTCTCACTTGGTTATTGCGTCCTGACTATGTGTCTCCTGCTTTGTCCCACCGTGTCTGTCCTAGTAAGTTGTTCAAAGTTATCTTTAGTTTGTTTTTCTCCCCTCGTGGAGTGGTTTTGTTTTGCCTCCTGTTTTGGAACATTAAATCTACTTGCCTGGAGTATTGCCTTGGGTGTTTCATTTGGGTCCTACAACACCTCCTCTGTGGCTAAGGGGTAGTACCCCCAGCTCTCCACATCTGAGACCGGAGTTTCTAGCCCGGCTTGTGACAGAATAACCAAGTCAATCATGGACCCAGAAACACTCAGTTCCCCGGACCTGTTGGCGGTGATCACTCGACATGAGGCTTCTTTCCAGCGCCATGAAGCCGTTCTCAGCCGACAAGAGGAGCTGATGGCTAGTCATTCTCAACTCCTGGCCGAAATGATGAGTTCCCTCCGCCAGCTCTTTGAACGCCTCCCTGGTCCTCTCCCTTCCCCCAGGTCACCCCCCAGTGACGACAGGTCGTCTCGGTTGGCGGAGCCCCGACTACCACCTCCCAAGCCCTTTTCTGGGGATCCAAGCTCTTGCCAGGGTTTCCTCACCCAATGCTCCCTCACCTTCGAGCTCCAACCCTCAAGTTTTCCCACAGACCGTTCCAAGATTGCCTACATCATTACCCTTCTTTCAGACAAGGCGCTCGCCTGGGCTTCTGCGGTGTGGCAGTCCCAGGAGGCCTGTTGTGACTCCCACGCTGCATTTGTAGAAGAGTTCAAGCGGGTGTTCGATCATCCTGTCAGTGGGCGGGAGGCTTCCAAGCGCCTACTGTCTCTCCGTCAGGGGCCCCGAAGCACGGCAGATTTTGCCATTGATTTCCGGACCATAGCAGCAAGGAGCGGATGGAATGATGAAGCGCTGAGGGTCTGCTTTCAGGGAGGGTTATCTGAGCCCCTTCAAGATGAGTTAGCCACCCGAGAACCAGCTGGTGATCTCGAGTCCCTCATAGCCTTGGCCATCCGCCTGGACAATCGTCTAAGAGAGCGGAGAACGGCTCGCCGTCAGGTGTCTCATTCCCAAGTTCCTCTGAGCAGCTCTGTTTCTCCTGTTTGGACTCCGTCATTCAGAGCTTCCCCGGCTCCTGAACTGCTCCAGGATTCCCCGGAGAGCATGCAGTTAGGCCGTTCCAGGCTTTCTCCCAACGAAAGGGAACGTCGCATGAGGGAACGTCGGTGCCTCTACTGCGGGGTTGCCGGCCACTTCCGCTCCACTTGCCCCGAGCTTTCGGAAACGCCTGTCCCCGCCCAGCTACAGGAGGGCTGTGATGGGGAGAGTTAGAGTGCCTCCTACTAACGCTGTCCTGGCTATTCCAGCCACTCTGTCCTGGGGGCCACCAGCATCGGGTCCAGGCTATGATCGATTCCGGTGCCGCAGGTGATTTCCTGGATGTAACCTTGGCTAAGGAACTTAAAGATCCCTACCCAACTACTTCCTCAACCCCAGGCAGTTACAGCCTTAGATGGCAGACCTCTGGAACCAGGAAAGGTTACCGAGGCGACTCAGTCCCTGCGACTTACCATCTCTCAACACCAGCAGGAGGAGACCTTCTATCTCATTGACTCTCCCGAGTATCCTATTATCCTGGGTCACCCTTGGCTATGCAGACATAATCCCCAGATCGACTGGCCTACGGGCACTATTCTAAGCTGGGGTCCCGCCTGCCAACTCACCTGCATGCTTCAGAGTCCCTCAGCCCCTAGTACCCAGTTTCAAGAGTCTGTTGACGTCTCCCGAGTCCCCAGTGTTTACCATCGGTTCAAGGCAGTGTTCAGCAAGGCCCGGGCTACTTCCTTACCGCCTCATCGCACGTATGACTGTGCCATTGATCTACTCCCTGGGTGCTGCCCTCCTAGAGGTCGGATCTTTTCCTTGTCCTCCCCGAGCACGCAGCTATGGACACCTACATTAAGGAGTCCTTGGCAGCCGGCCTCATCTATGCCTCTACTTCCCCGGCTGGGGCGGGCTTCTTTTTGTTGAAAAGAAAGACGGGGGTCTTAGGCCTTGTATTGATTACCGGGGACTCAACAAGATCACGGTTCGGAATCGATACCCCCTTTCTCTCATGGCCACTGCTTTTGAGCTGCTTCAAGGGGCTTCCATTTTTACTAAGCTGGATCTCCGCAATGCTTACCATCTCGTGCGGATCCGGCAAGGAGACGAATGGAAGACGGCGTTCAACACGCCCACGGGGCACTATGAATATCGGGTGATGCCGTTCGGGCTCACCAATGCCCCCCGCAGTATTCCAAGCCCTGATTAATGATGTTCTCCGGGATATGCTTAATCTGTTCGTCTTCGTGTACCTGGACGATATCCTCATCTTCTCGAGGTCACTGAAGGAGCATGAGGGGCATGTTAGCAGGGTTCTCCAGAGGCTCCTTGACAATCACCTCTACGTTAAGCCTGAGAAGTGTGAATTTCATGTTTCTCAGACTCAGTTTCTCGGGTTTATTGTCACTCCCGGGCACCTAGAGATGGATCCCAAGAAGGTCAAGGCGGTCCACGATTGGCCCACACCTGCCACGGTCAAGGAGGTTCAACGGTTCATTGGCTTTTCTAACTTCTATCGGAAGTTCATTAAGAATTTCAGCTCGGTGGTAGCCCCCTTGACGACGCTACCAAGGGAGGAGGGACCAAGATTCACTGGGGTCCGGAAGCAGCAGGGGCCTTCGAGGATCTCAAGCGCCGCTTCACGTCTGCTCCGATTCTGGTGACCCCTGACCCAGAGAGACCTTTCGTGGTGGAGGTGGACGCCTCAGAGGTGGGGGTGGGAGCCGTCCTGTCACAGAGGGGTGCGGATGGGAGATTACACCCTTGTGCCTTCATGTCTCGCCGCCTGTCTGAGGCCGAGCGCAACTACCACGTGGGGGATCTAGAGTTGCTTGCGGTAAAACTGGCATTGGAAGAGTGGCGCCATTGGCTTGAGGGGGCTCAGCACCCTTTCCAGGTTCTCACAGACCACAAGAACCTGGAATATCTCCAACAGGCTAAGCGGATGAACCCTCGGCAAGCACGATGGTCCCTTTTCTTTAATCGATTCCAGTTCCTCCTGACTTACCGACCTGGCACCAAGAACGTCAAGCCGGATGCTCTGTCTCGAGTCTATTCTCCCGAGTTGCAAGAGAAGCCCTTGGCATCGATTATTCCGAGGTCTAGGATCGTCGCACCTCTTCAGTGGGAACTAGAAAGAGGGGTACGAGAAGCTCTTGTCCAGGAGCCCGATCCAGGCGGTGGTCCTGCCGGTCGCCTGTACGTTCCTCTCTCTGTTCGGGGCCGCGTCTTGCAGTGGGGTCATGAGTCGCCCTTGACATGCCATCCAGGCAGTGCTCGCACACTGGAGTTCCTCCGACGGGCGGTTTTGGTGGCCGTCCATCAAGAAGGACGTGCAGGTCTATGTTGAGGCCTGCCCTGTGTGCAACCAGGGAAAGTCGACACGCCAGCGACCCCAGGGACTGCTCCATCCCTTACCTGTTCCTCGAAGGCCATGGTCACACCTTTCTCTGGACTTTGTTACGGGACTTCCTCTATCCCAGGGCAACACCGTCATCCTAGTGGTGGTAGACCGGTTCTCTAAGGCTGCCCGGTTTATTCCCCTGCCCAAGCTGCCCTCGGCTAAGGAGACTGCTGAGCTCCTCATGAACCATGTCTTCCGGATATTTGGTATTCCCCTGGACGTGGTCTCTGACCGAGGTCCCCAATTCTCGTCCCGGTTTGGGGGGCCTTCTGCAGGCTTGTTGGGGCCACAGCCAGCCTATCGTCGGGGTTCCATCCAGAGTCTAATGGCCAAACGGAACGGATTAATCAGGATCTGGAGACCACCCTGCGGTGTATGGCGGCCAGTAATCCCACGTCTTGGGCCACCTATATCATTTGGGCTGAATATGCCCACAACACCCTCCAGTCCTCAGCCACCGGATTGTCCCCCTTCGAATGCCAGTTCGGTTACAACCCTCCATTGTTTCCAGAGGAGGAGGCGCAAGTTGGTGTTCCCTCGGCCCAGCGCTTTGTCCAACGCTGTAGGCGGACCTGGAAGAAGGCCAGGCGTGCCCTCCTTCGGACCTCCCAGAGATACCAAAGTCAGGCTAATCGCCACCGCCCGGACGGCCCCTATTTTCCGAGCTGGTCAGAGAGTTTGGTTGGCCACTAAGAACCTGCCCCTCCGGGTCGAATCCAGGAAGCTTTCCCAGAGATACATCGGGCCTTTCCGCATTGCTAGAAAGGTTAACCCTGTGTCGTATCGTTTGGTTCTCCCTCGCTCCCTTAGAGTTAACCCCACTTTCCATGTTTCACTCCTTAAACCTGTCTTGTCTTCTCCCTTTGCCCCCCCACGCAGACCCCCGCCACCTCCCAGGATCATTGACGGCCAGCCAGCCTACACAGTCCGCCGGATACTGGACTCCCGGAGGGTCCAGAACTCTCTGCAGTATCTGGTGGACTGGGAGGGCTACGGGCCGGAGGAGCGCTCCTGGGTTCCAGCCAGGGACATCCTGGACCCAGGTTTGATCCGAGATTTTCGCACCCTGGGGCCAGGGTGTTCTGGAAGGAACGTCAGGAGTCGTTCCTAGAGGAGGGGTCCTGTCAGCTTCCTGCCTCCTGTTTGTCTCCGGGCCTCTAGAGGTCATCTGTGTTCCCCTCTGCCTTAGTTCTTCCTCGTGTGTGTCAGCTTCCTGCCTCCTGTTTGTCTCCGGGCCTCTAGAGGTCATCTGTGTTCCCCTCTGCCTTAGTTCTTCCTCATGTGTCCTAATTAGCTTGATCCAGGTCACCTGTGCCTTGTTTCCCCTTGTGTATTTTAGCTGTGTGTTTTCCCCTTGTTTCTCACTTGGTTATTGCGTCCTGACTATGTGTCTCCTGCTTTGTCCCACCGTGTCTGTCCTAGTAAGTTGTTCAAAGTTATCTTTAGTTTGTTTTTCTCCCTCGTGGAGTGGTTTTGTTTTGCCTCCTGTTTTGGAACATTAAATCTACTTGCCTGGAGTATTGCCTTGGGTGTTTCATTTGGGTCCTACAACACCTCCTCTGTGGCTAAGGGGTAGTACCCCCAGCTCTCCACATCTGAGACCGGAGTTTCTAGCCCGGCTTGTGACACAGGTGGACTCCAATCAAGTTGTAGAAACATCTGAAGGATGATCAATGGAAACAGGATGCAGCTGAGCTCAATTTCGAGTCTCATAGCAAAGGGTCTGAATACTTATGGAAATAAGGTATTATTATTATTATTTTTATTTATTTATACATTTGCAAAAAATTGCAAAAACATCTTAAAGCCTGTTTTCACTTTGTCATTATGGGGTATTGTGTGAAGAATCTTCACACAATACCCCATAATGACAAAGTGAAAACAGGCTTTAAGATTTTTTTGAGGCTTTAAGATCATTGCACACTTGTGTCGTTCAGACTTTGCATGTAGTGAAAACCCTGCATTTCTCATAGTTGCCTTTTTCCAGTTTGTAAAACCAGGTGTTGAAACAAAAACGGTGTCTGGGGCATTTGGTGTGCTAAAATGTCTACATGCATAGCAACATGTAGAGTCCGTCATTACAGAATACTCAAGCCATGGATGAGTAGTGTACCAGTTTGGTCTGAAGCTTCGTCTTCTGTCCCCCATCAGTGTGGTTGGGAATATCTTCAAGTTTGGCTGTACTGGTACGTCATACTTAGACTTGCTGATATCTGAAGAAGATGGACAGTAAACATAGGGCACAACTACAACATTTATTTACTGTATATCTGCATGTATTTCAAAATGTAGGCAAAGTATTTACTTAAAAAAAAAAACAGAGCCATATTGACACAAAAAAGAATTAACAGCAGAAAGCAGCATTTTAAGGACACCCAGCAGGCCTACCATTACATTGTAATTGCATTGCTTTGCAAATAGTAAGAACCTTCCTCATCACAAACCTGATGGTGCAGTACTTGATCCACATGGATCCACTTGCTGTTTCCTCTGGCTGTTCATCTCTCTGTCCCTGTATGCTTTCTTCTTCATGCTTCTCACCCTCTTCTTCATTCTCCTCGCCCTCTTCTTCATTCTCCTCACCCTCTTCTTCATCCTCCTCACCCTCTTCTTCATCCTCCTCACCCTCTGGAATTTCCCTCTCTTTGTCAGACCCCTCACTTTCATCACATGCTGGCTCTCCCTCTTCCTCAACTTTCTCAAAACCTCGATTTGTTTCTCTCACTTTTTTGTTTGCTGGGGCAAAAAATGACTTTATGTCCCTTCCTCGTTTCATGATAACTATTAGAAGAAGAAAAAACGTAGGGGCATGCATTACATTTTGTTACCTAACCATCCCTCCCTACTTAACACTGGCAGATAACCTGTTGATTACTTTACTAAAAATGTATTTGTTATCGCGATGCAACAGCCAAGACGGATGAAGTTACGTGGTTAACATCACAACATTGTGTAGACCTAGCAAGGATAGCCTACTAACATTTGGATATTTGCTTCTGCTTCGATGAGTTTGCTTAGATATGATTACATTTCTAAACAAATCGACACCAGACATTTAAAAACTTGATTTGATTTATGTGTGAGGAACAAAAGGAACATGTAGGCTATGTGCAAGAACAACAAGTCACTTATGATATTAAATCGTTTTGCTTACCTTCGACTCCTGCAAATCGTAGCTCCTCTCGCAAATAGTAGTTGCTGAGCTCTCATTCACCGAAGCAGCACCACACGTGGCAGGCAGGCAGATGGCAGGATACAGTTTTTGGGTGCGCCACTCTAATTTACCCGTGTAGAACGTTGCCGTGTAGAGCGTTGCATTAGTTCCGCTTTTGGCGCTCGCGTGTAAAATAGTTATAAATTCATAATTTTTTATTTGGTCAGCACGGGGGGGCCACAGGGGTGGCCAGGGACATTTCCAGGGAGGCACGGGCCTCCCCCGGCCTCCGTGTAAAACCGCCACTGGTGAAGATTGATGAGGATTTTTATTTATTTAAACAAATTTAGACCAAGACTGTAACGTAACAAAATGTGGAAAAAGTCAAGGGGTCTGAATACTTTCCGAATGCACTGTATACAGGTAACTGCCAAAGTAATGGAAACACTTGATTAAATGAGGGATACATAGTATATTGAAAGCATGTGCTTCCACACAGGTGTGGTTCCTGAGTTAATTAAGCAATGAATATCCCATAATAATGCTGTGCAGGCTATTATTTTGGCCATTATTTTGGCTACCATGGCTATGCCCCAATAGGATGACAATGCCCTCATCCACAGGGCACAAGTGGTCACTGAATGGTTGGATGAGCATAAAACAGATATAAACCATATGCCATGGCCGTCTAAGTCACTAGATCTCAACCTAATTGAACACTTATGGGAGATTCTGGAGCGGCGCCTGAGACAGAGTTTTCCAGCACCATCAACAAAACACCAAATGATGGAATTTCTCATGGAAAAATGGTGTCGCATCCCTCTAATAGAGTTCCAGACACTTGTAGAATCTATGCCAAGGCTCATTGAAGCTGTTCTGGCGGCTCGTGGTGGCCCAATGCCCTATTAAGACACTTCATGTTGGTGTTTCCTTTAATTTGGCAATTACCTGTACATTCTAACGAACCAACAGACACTTCTTCAAAGGTCACATAAAACCCTTTCAAGAATGTCATTTTAAAGCACCAAGACAGAGAGATACAGTATCCTCCATTCATTTCAATATTTCCAGGAAAAGCATCAACAGCAGCAAGATACATACAGATAAACACTTGTTCATCAGTTTTCTTTGAGTTCTCCATAGACTTCATTGTGTGGTGGTGGTGAAGCTTTAACTGCTAAGCACATTTTTGAAGAGTTAGGTCAGTGGGCTCTCCGCTCTACTTGTGGTTTAACACGAGAATTTCACAGCATTCTTGTCGTTGGTAGTCATGTGCTACATCCCAAATAGAACCCTATTCCCTACATGATGAGATAATGTATGGGCCCCTGGTCAAAAGTAGTGCACTATATAGGGAATAGGGTGCAATTTAAGACTCAGACATGACTTTCTTCAAATGCTACCTCTGGTTCAATCCTCTACCACTATTAGCTAAGCTGCTAAAATTGCTCTAATGGTAAGTAGAGCTTTGATGTTGCTGAGAGCAGTTCCACCTGTCTTTCCCCACTTAAATCATTTGCCCCCTGCCACCCCTTCAAAGCCAAAGTCATCTCAAAGTTACCTGTTTTACCCCCTAAACTCACTTTATCTGTAAAACATTCCATTGAACAATTCTACCACAGCAGAATTGGCTAAAATGTACCCAAACTGACTAAAATAGTAAGTTGCATAATGACTACGTCTATTTTAGCAGTAATCTGTCACACTATACATTGACATAGGATATCTCTCAAGCACTCAGAGTTTTACAGACACGGACACCTATGGTATGGTATGGTGCTAAGACATGATGTCAGGGGTAAGGTATGAAGTAATTGGGCTGAAGTCGATACCTTTGTTACCCTTCTGGAAGTCTTGTTCCCATCCGCTGCCTGTGTGTAAGTCTGTGAGACTACCTTTTTGGAGAAGTCAGTCAAACACCATTTTGGCTGTGACTCTTGAGAAGGGCACCATCATGAGTTTATGACATGGTCAACAAGAGGCAGAGGGAAACATCTTAGGTGAAAATAGAACCTGCATCAAAGAGAGAGAGAGAGAGAGAGAGAGAGAGAGAGAGAGAGAGAGAGAAAAAAGTTATTTGTCAATACACTCCCTATTCAACTCAAACAAACACCCAAACAAACTACTGAAATACATACAGTACTAGTCATAAGTTTGGACACACCTACTCATTCAAGGGTTTTTCTTTATTTTTACTATTTTCTACATTGTAGAATAATAGTGAAGACATCAAAACTATGAAATAACACACAATCATGTAGTAACCAAAAAAAGTGTTACACAAATCAAAATATATTTGAGATTTGAGATTCTTCAAATAGCCACCCTTTGCCTTGATGACAGCTTTGCACACTCTTGGCATTCTCTCAACCAGCTTCACCTGGAATGCTTTTCCACATATGCGGAGCACTTGTTGGCTGCTTTCCTTCACTCTGCGGTCCAACTCATCCCAAACCATCCCAATTGGGTTGAGGTCGGGGGATTGTGGAGGTCAGGTCATCTGATGCAGCATCACTCCCCTTCTTGGTAAAATAGCCCTTACACAGCCTGGAGGTGTGTTGGGTCATTGTCTTGTTGAAAAACAAATGATAGTCCCACTAAGCCCAAACCAGATGGGATGGCGTATCGCTGCAGAATGCTGTGGTAGCCATGCTGGTTAAGTGTGCCTTGAATTCTAAATCACAGACAGTGTCAGCAGCAAAGCACCCCCACACCATAACACCTCCTCCTCCATGCTTTACGGTGGGAACTACACATGCGGAGATCATCCATTCACCCACACTGCATCTCACAAAGCCACGGCGGTTGGAACCAAAAGCTCCAATTTGGACTCCAGACCAAAGGACAAATTTCCACTGGTCTAATGTCCATTGCTTGTGTTTCTTGACCCAAGCAGGTCTCTTCTTCTTATTGGTGTCCTTTAGTAGTGGCTTATTTGCAGCAATTCGACCATGAAGGCCACACAGTCCCCTCTGAACAGTTGATGTTGAGATGTGTCTGTGACATGAACTCTGTGAAGCATTTATTTGGGCTTCAATTTCTGAGGCTGGTAGCTCTACTGAACTGTGGCGGTCCTCATGAGAGCCAGTTTCATCATAGAGCTTGATGGTTTTTGCAACTGCACTTGAAGAAACTTTCAAAGTTCTTGAAATGTTTCGTATTGACTGACCTTCATGTCTTAAAGTAATGATGGACTGTCAATTCTCTTTGCTTATTTGAGCTGTTCTTGCTATAATATGGACTTGGTCTTTTACCAAATAGGACTATCTTCTGTATACAGTGGGGAAAAAAAGTATTTAGTCAGCCACCAATTGTGCAAGTTCTCCCACTTAAAAAGATGAGAGAGGCTTGTAATTTTCATCATAGGTACACGTCAACTATGACAGACAAAATGAGAAGAAAAAAATCCAGAAAATCACATTGTAGGATTTTTAATGAATTTATTTGCAAATTATGGTGGAAAATAAGTATTTGGTCAATAACAAAAAGTTTCTCAATACTTTGTTATATACCCTTTGTTGGCAATGACACAGGTCAAACGTTTTCTGTAAGTCTTCACAAGGTTTTCACACACTGTTGCTGGTATTTTGGCCCATTCCTCCATGCAGATCTCCTCTAGAGCAGTGATGTTTTGGGGCTGTCGCTGGGCAACACTTTCAACTCCCTCCAAAGATTTTCTATGGGGTTGAGATCTGGAGACTGGCTAGGCCACTCCAGGACCTTGAAATGCTTCTTACGAAGCCACTACTTCGTTGCCCGGGCGGTGTGTTTGGGATCATTGTCATGCTGAAAGACCCAGCCACGTTTCATCTTCAATGCCCTTGCTGATGGAAGGAGGTTTTCACTCAAAATCTCACGATACATGGCCCCATTCATTCTTTCCTTTACACGGATCAGTCATCCTGGTCCCTTTGCAGAAAAACAGCCCCAAAGCATGATGTTTCCACCCCCATGCTTCACAGTAGGTATGGTGTTCTTTGGATGCAACTCAGCATTCTTTGTCCTCCAAACACGACGAGTTGAGTTTTTACCAAAAAGTTCTATTTTGGTTTCATCTGACCATATGACATTCTCCCAATCCTCTTCTGGATCATCCAAATGCACTCTAGCAAACTTCAGACGGGCCTGGACATGTCCTGGCTTAAGCAGGGGGACACGTCTGGCACTGCAGGATTTGAGTCCCTGGCGGCGTAGTGTGTTACTGATGGTAGGCTTTGTTACTTTGGTCCCAGCTCTCTGCAGGTCATTCACTAGGTCCCCCCTTGTGGTTCTGGGATTTTTGCTCACCGTTCTTGTGATCATTTTGACCCCACGGGGTGAGATCTTGCGTGGAGCCCCAGATTGAGGGAGATTATCAGTGGTCTTGTATGTCTTCCATTTCCTAATAATTGCTCCCACAGTTGATTTCTTCAAACCAAGCTGCTTACCTATTGCAGATTCAGTCTTCCCAGCCTGGTGCAGGTCTACAATTTTGTTTCTGGTGTCCTTTGACAGCTCTTTGGTCTTGGCCATAGTGGAGTTTGGAGTGTGACTGTTTGAGGATGTGGACAGGTGTCTTTTATACTGATAACAAGTTCAAACAGGTGCCATTAATACAGGTAACGAGTGGAGGACAGAGGAGCCTCTTAAAGAAGAAGTTACAGGTCTGTGAGAGCCAGAAATCTTGCTTGTTTGTAGGTGACCAAATACTTATTTTCCACCATAATTTGCAAATAAATTCATAAAAAATCCTACAATGTGATTTTGTCTGTCATAGTTGACGTGTACCTATGATGAAAATTACAGGCCTCTCTCATCTTTTTAAGTGGGAGAACTTGCACAATTGGTGGCTGACTAAATACTTTTTTCCCCCACTGTACCTCCCCTACCTTGTCACAACACAACTGATTGGCTCAAACGCATTAAGAAATTCCACAAATTAACTTTTAAGAAGGTACACATTTACATTTAAGTCATTTAGCAGACGCTCTTATCCAGAGCGACTTACAAATTGGTGCATTCAACTTAGGATAGCCAGTGGGACAACCACTTTTTTAACAGAAGGATTACTGTTATACTGTTATACTATTCCAGGTATTCCTTAAAGAGGTAGGGTTTCAAGTGTCTCCGGAAGGTGGTCAGTGTCTCCGCTGTCCTGGCGTCATGGGGGAGCTTGTTCCACCATTGGGGTGCCAGAGCAGCGAATAGCTTTGACTGGGCTGAGCGGGAACTGTGCTTCCGTAGAGGTAGGGGGGCTAGCAGGCCAGAGGTGGATGAACGTAGTGCCCTCGTTTGGGTGTAGGATCAGAGCCTGAAGGTAAGGAGGTGCCGTTCCCCTCACAGCTCCGTAGGCAAGCACCATGGTTTTGTAGTAGATGCAAGCTTCAACTGGAAGCCAGTGGAGTGTGTGGAGGAGAGGGGTGACATGAGGGAACTTGAGAAGGTTGAACACCAGACGGGCTGCAGCGTTCTGGATAAGTTGTAGGGGTTTAATGGCACAGGCAGGGAGCCCAGCCAACAGCGAGTTGCAGTAATCCAGACGGGAGGTGACAAGTGCCTGGATTAGGACCTGTGCCGCTTTCTGTGTAAGGTAGGGTCGTACTCTGCGAATGTTGTAGAGCATGAACCTGCAGGATTGGGTCACCGCTTTGATGTTAGCGGAGAACGACAGGGTGTTGTCCAGGGTCACGCCAAGGTTCTTTGTACTCTGGGAGGAGGACACAATGGAGTTGTCAACCATGATGGCGAGATCATGAAGCGGGCAGTCCTTCCCCGGGAGGAAGAGCAGCTCCGTCTTCCCGAGGTTCAGCTTGAGGTGGTGATCCGACATCCACACTGATATGTCTGCCAGACATGCAGAGATGCGATTCGCCATCTGGTTATCAGAAGGGGGAAAGGAGAAAATTAATTGTGTGTCGTCTGCATAGCAATGAGAGGAGAGACCATGTGAGGATATGACAGAGCCAAGTGACTTGGTGTATAGAGAGAATAGGAGAGAGCCTAGAACTGAGCCCTGGGGGACACCAGTGGTGAGAGCACGTGGTGCAGAGACAGATTCTCACCACGCCACCTGGTAGGAGCGACCTGTCAGATTGGACGCAATCCAAGAGTGAGCTGCGCCGGAGATGCCCAACTCGGAGAGGGGAGGATCTGATGGTTCACAGTATCAAAGGCAGCAGATAGGTCTAGAAGGATAAGAACAGAGGAGAGAGAGTTAGCTTTAGCAGTGCGGAGAGCCTCCATGACACAGAGAAGAGCAGTCTCTGTTGAATGACCAGTCTTGGAACCTGACTGGTTTGGATCAAGAAGGTCATTCTGAGAGAGATAGCAGGAGAGTTGGCTAGAGACGGCACGCTCAAGAGTTTTGGAGAGAAAAGAAAGACGGGATACTGGTCTGCAGTTGTTGACTTCGGAGGGATCGAGTGTAGGTTTTTTGAGGAGGGGTGCAACTCTCGCTCTCTTGAAGACGGAAGGGACATAGCCAGCGGTCAAGGATGAGTTGATGAGCGAGGTGAGGTAAGGGAGAAGGTCTCCGGAAATGGCCTGGAGAAGAGAGGAGGGGATAGGGTCAAGTGGGCAGGTTGTTGGGCGGCTAGCCGTCACAAGTCGCAACATTTCATCTGGAGAGAGAGGAGAGAAAGAAGTCAAAGCATAGCGTAGGGCAGTGTGAGCAGGACCAGCGGTGTCATTTGACTTAATAAATGAGGATCGGATGTCGTCAACCTTCTTTTCAAAATGGTTGACGAAGTCATCCACAGAGAGGGAGGAGGGAGGGAGGGGGAGGTAGAGGAGGATTCAGCAGGGAGGAGAAGGTGGCAAAGAGCTTCCTAGGGTTAGAGGCAGAGGCTTGAAATTTAGAGTGGTAGAAAGTGGCTTTAGCAGCAGAAACAGAGGAAGAAAATGTAGAGAGGAGGGAGTGAAAAGATGACAGGTCCGCAGGGAGTCTAGTTTTCCTCCATTTCCGCTCAGTTGCCCGGAGCCCTGTTCTGTGAGCTTGCAATGAGTCGTCAAGCCACGGAGCAGGAGGGGAGAACCGAGCCGGCCGGGAGGATAGGGGACATAGAGAGTCAAAAGATGCAGAAAGGGAGGAGAGGAGGGTTGAGGATGCAGAATCAGGAGATCGGCGGGAGAAGGATTTAGCAGAGGGAAGAGATGATAGGATGGAAGAGGAGAGAGTAGCGGGAGAGAGAGAGCGAAGGTTGCGACGGCACATTACCATCTGAGTAGGGGCAGAGTGAGTAGTGCTGGAGGAGAGCGAGAGAGAAAAGGATACAAAGTAGTGGTCAGAGACTTGGAGGGGAGTTGCAGTGAGATTAGTAGAAGAACAGCATCTAGTAAAGATGAGGTCAAGCGTATTGCCTGCCTTGTGAGTAGGGGGACGGGGGGGACGGTGAGAGGGTGAGGTCAAAAGAGGAAAGGAGTGGAAAGAAGGAGGCAGAGAGAAATGAGTCAAAGGCAGATGTAGGGAGGTTAAAGTCACCCAGAACTGTGAGGGGTGAGCCATCCTCAGGAAAGGAACTTATCAAGGCGTCAAGCTCATTGATGAACTCTCCAAGGGAACCTGGAGGGCGATAAATGATAAGGATGTTAAGCTTGAATGGGCTAGTGACTGTGACAGCATGGAATTCAAATGAGGAGATAGACAGATGGGTCAGGGGGAAAAGAGAGAATGTCCACTTGGGAGAGATGAGGATTCCTGTGCTGACCAGATGCTCTCGGGGTATGCGAGAACACATGATCAGACGAGGAAAGAGCAGTAGGAGTAGCAGTGTTTTCTGTGGTAATCCATGTTTCCGTCAGCGCCAAGAAGTCGAGGGACTGGAGGGTAGCAAAGGCTGAGATGAACTCTGCCTTGTTGGCCGCAGAAAGGCAGTTCCTGCGGTGTTGACTTTGTTTGAAA